>NC_083113.1:21499831-21759831 GCF_949774975.1 Lagenorhynchus albirostris | reverse complement strand
CACATGCCGAGGGGCAACTAAGCCCACGTGCCGCAAACTACAGAGCCCACACGCTCTGGAGCCCGAGCACCACAACCGGAGAGAAAACCCGCATGCCACAACTAGAGAGAAGCCCGCGTGCCACAAAGAAAGATCCCATATGCCACAACGAAGATCCCATGTGCCTCAACTAAGACCCGAAGCAGCCAAAAATAAAATAAATTAAAAAAAAAAAAGGGGCATCCCTGGTGGCGCAGTGGTTGGGAGTCCGCCTGCAGATGCGGGGGACACGGGTTCGTGCCCCAGTCTGGGAAGATCCCACATGCCGCGGAGCGGCTGGGCCCATGAGCCATGGCCGCTGAGCCTGTGCGTCTGGAGCCTGTGCTCCGCAACGGGAGAGGCCACGTCAGTGAGAGGCCCGTGTACTGCAAAAACAAAAAACAAAAAAACTTGAATGCCTTCCATTTAAAAAAAAAAAGTCTTTATTTCTCTTGAGTAAATATCTATGAATTAGGTTGCTGGGTCACAGGTGAGAGTATGTTCAACTTCTTAAGACATTGTCAAACTATTTCTCAAGTTTTTGTATTATTTTGCATTCCTAGTAGCAGTGTATGAAAGTTCCAGTTGATCTACATTCTCACTAGCATCCAGAATTATTATGTATTATTTTTTTTTGTTCTGGTTTGGTTTTTAGAGCCATTCAGATAATTATGTAGTGGTATCCCATTGTGGTTTTAATTTGCATTTCCCTAATGTCTAATGATGTTGAGTATTTTTCATGTGTGTATTTGCAATCAATATATATTCTTTGGTAAAGCATCTACTGGAATATTTTGACCATTTTTTAATTGGTCTATTTATTTCCTTTTCGTTGAGTTTTGAGAGTTCTTTATATATTTTTGATCTATATCCCTTTGTCAGGTATGTGATTTTGCAAGTATTTACCCCTTGTCTGTGGCTTTTCTTTTTATTTTAAAATTGTCTTTCACAGAGCAAAAGATTAATTTTGATGAAGTCCAATTCATCATTTTTTCCTTTATGGAGCATGATTTTGGTATCTATCTAAGAACTCTTTGCTTAGCCCAAACTCACAAAGATTTTCTCTGTTTTCTCCTAAAAGTTTTATAGTTTGACATTTTACATTTAGGTCAACAATCCATTATGAGTTAATATTTGTATAAAATGTAGGTCAAGGTTCATTTTTTGCATATAGATGTCTAGTTATTCCAGCATCATTTGTTGAAAACATTGTCCTTTCTCCTCCTCCTCTTTCAGGAGTCTAAGCAGGGAGGTTTCATGGGGCATTTATGAAGATGCTGCTGTAGTTTTTCTTAAGAAACAGGAATAGAATGCATCTTAAAAGAGATGATTTTTCTGTCTAAAGAAAACTTCCTGATAGCCAAAGCAATCTTGAGAAAGAAAAACAAAGCTGAAGGCATCATACTTCCTGATTTCAAACTATATTACAAAGCTATAGTAATCAGAACACTATGGGAATTCCCTGGCTGTCCATTGGTTGGGACTCCAAGTTTTCACTGCCAAGGGCCCAGCTTCAATCCCTGGTCCAGGAACTAAGATCCTGCAAGCAGCGTGACCAAATAATAAACAAACAAAAAAATCCACTATGACATGCATTTGCATAAAAACAGACACATAAATCAATGGATCAGAATTGAGAGTGCAGAAATAAACCCATGAATATATAGTCAATTAATTTATGACAAAGCAGTCAAGAATATACAATGGGGAAAGGACAGTCTCTCCAATAAATGATGTTGGGGCTTCCCTGGTGGCGCAGTGGTTGAGAGTCTGCCTGCCGATGCAGGAGACACGGGTTCGTGCCCCGGTCTGGGAAGATCCCACATGCCGCAGAGCAGCTGGGCCCCTGAGCCATGGCCGCTGTGCCTGCGCGTCCGGAGCCTGTGCTCCACAACGGGAGAGGCCACAACAGTGAGAGGCCCGCGTACCGCAAAAAAAATAAATAAATAAATGATGTTGGGAAAAGTGGACAGCCACATACAAAAGAATCAAACTAGACTACTTTCTCATACCATACACAAAAATTAACTCAAAATGGATTAAAGACTTGAATGTAAGACCTGAAACCATAAAACTCCTAGAAGAAAACATAGGTAGTAAGCTCCTTGACATAGATCTTGGTGATGACTCTTTTTATTTGACATCAAAAGCAAAGGCAACAAAAGCAACAATAAACAAGTGGGACTACATCAAACTAAAAAGCTTCTGCACAGCAAAGGAAACCATCAACAAAATGAAAAGGCTGAACAGGAAAAAATATTTGCAAATCATATATCTGCCAAGGAGTTAATATCCAAAAATATAAAGGACTCATGCAACTCAATAGCAAACAAACACAATTTGATTAAAAAATGGGCACAGGATCTGAATAGATGTTTTTCCAGAGAAGACATACAGATGGCCAATGGATAGAAAAGATGTTCAACACCACTAATCATCAGGGAAATGCAAATCAAAGCCACAATGATTTATCACCTCACATTCATTAAAATGGCTATCATCAAAAACACAAGAAATAAGAAGAGTTGGTAATGATGTGGAGAAAGGAAATCCTTTTGCACTGTTGGTAAGAATGTAAATCAGAGCAAACAGTATGGAAAACAGTATGGAGGTTCCTCAAATAATTAAAAATAGAATTACCGTGTGGTCAAGCAATTCTACTTCTAGGTATTTATCCAAAGGAAATGGAAACACTAACTCAAAAAGATATATGCACCCCATGTTCATTGCAATATTATTTATAATAGACAAGATGTGGAAGCAACCTAAGTGTCTATCAATGGATGAGTGAGTAAAGATGTGGTATGTACATATACAATTGAATATTATTCACCCACAAAAAAAGGAAAAAATCTTGCTATTTGTGATGATATGGATGGACCTAGAGGGCATTAAACTAAGTGAAATAAGTCAGAGAAAGACAAATACTGTTATGATCTCACTTACATGTGGAATCAAAACAAACAAATTCATAGATACAGAGTACAGCAAATTGGTGGTTGTCAGAGGCATGAGTGAAGGGGGTCAAAAGGTACAAACTCATTTATAAAGTCCTGGGGATGTAATGCACAGCATGGTGACCATAGTTAACAATACTGTATTGTATATTTGAAGGTTGCTAGAGAGTGGATCTTAAAAGTTCTCATCACAAGAAAAACAATTTTGTAATAATGTGTGGTAATGGATGTTAACTAGACTTATTTTGGTGATCATATCACAATTCGATGCAAGTATTGTATCATTGTGTTGTGCACCTGACACTGATGTTATATATCAATTATATCTCAATTAAAATTAAATTAAATATTTTTTAATTAAAAAAAGAGGGACTTCCCCGGCGGCCCAGTGGTTAAGACTTCACCTTCCAATGCAGGGGGTGAGGGTTCAGTCCCTGGTCGGGAAGCTAGGATCCCACATGCCTCAGGGCCAAAAAACCAAAACATAAAACAGAAGCAATATTGTAACAAATTCAATAAAGCCTTTAAAAACGGTCCACATCAAAAAAATATATATCTAAAAATAAATTTAAATAAATAAATAGAAAAAGAAAACTTCCCTAAGATGTAAAGAGAGAATGAATTAAAGCTCTACCATCACCTCAGCTGGAGCGGAAGAGAGAGATGAGGGTTTGGGAGACAGGAAATAGAGGGAGGGAAGAGGCAGGATGTCTAGACAGTTTAAAAGTGTCTGGAGATTGGGTCTTGAGTAGTGGGAAAAGAGACCACTGGTAATCTGTGTCTTAGTTGGGGTCTTCCAAGAAGCAGACACCAAGACAGGAACAGACATGCAGGAGATGTACTAGAAGGAAGACCTGTGAAGGAAGAAGAAGAGGTAGCCAGAAAAGGTGGGGAGAGCCTGCAGACTACCATGCCAGTCTACCACCTGGTTAGAAGGCAGAATTGCATAGAGTCTCAAACTTCAGTGCAGTTCCAAGAAAATGTACCCCGCCAACAGGGAATCCTTGATCCAGGGCGGCCTGTCATGGACTGAGCATGTGTCCTATAAAATTCATGCATGGAAACCTAATTCTTATGGGCCCCCTTTAGGAGGCACATAGGTCATGAATGAGATTACACGAAGAGGCAGGAGAGCTAGCTAGCTCTCTCCTTTCTCCATATGAAGATACAAGGAAAAGACAGCATCAGCAACTCAGAAGAGGGTTCTCACCAGAACCCAATCCTGCTGGCACCCTGATCTCAGACTTTCAGCCTCTAGAACTGTCAGGACTAAATTTTTATTGTTTAAGCTCAGTCTATGATAATTTGTTATAGCAGCCCAAACTGACTAAGACATTGCCCAAGATCCCACATCTCACAGGAACGGACCAATATTTCAGCCCTGCATGCTCAGACAGTGGCTGGGAGCAGTCTCTAGAGGAAGTAGGGCCTTGGCATGAAAGGAGTGAAACCAGAAAAGCAGCTTCTGGGGCTATCAGTTAACCAGGCAGCTGGAGGCTGAGCAGTGCTTTAATACTCTGCATCCAATCCAGACACTGTCTACCTGGAGATAGCCTCAGGCCCCACAGGTTAAAGGCTCAGTCCCACAGGACTGCCAACCACCCACCCGCCCCAGTTCAGACGCCGGTCCAGGTTGTCACCTGTGCTTCCAACTGACTGGCTGTAGATGGGAGCTTCCCAACACCTCTTCCTTGGGTTCAATTAATTTACTAGAGCAGCTCACAGAACTCAGAGAAATGTTTTACTTACTAGATTACTGGTTTATTATAAAAGATATATCTCAGGAGCAGACAGATGGAAGAGATGCACAGGGCAAGGTATAGGGAAAGGGCAGGGACCTTCCATGCCCTCTCCAGGGGCACCACTCTCCCCAAATCTCTACGTGTTCAACAACCTGGAAGCGCTCCCATTTCAGTCCTTTTGAGTTTTTATGGAGGCTTCATTACACAGGCATGCTTGATTAAATCATTGGCTGCTGGAGACATTTAATCTCCAGTCCCTCTCCTCTCCTGATATGGGATGGTGGGGGGGTGGCAGGGCACTGAAAGTTCCAACCCTCTATTCCCAGCGGTTTGTTCTCTTGGCAACCTGCCTGCACACTTAGGTGTGTCCCAAAGGTCACCTCATTAACATAACAAGAGACACCTTTATAGCTCCCAACACTTAGGAAATGCCAAGTGTTTTAGGAGCCCTGTGCCAGAAACAGGGGTCCGACCAAATATATATTTATTATAAATCACAATATCACGTGCGTTTTCTTTTTTTTACATCTTTATTGGAGCATAATTGCTTTATAACAAAGTGAATCAGTTATACATATACATATGTTCCCATATCTCTTCCCTCTTGCGTCTCCCTCCCTCCCACCCTCCCTATCCCACCCCTCTAGGTGGTCACGCAGCCTCCACTGTAAGGGGACTGGGCACAGTGTAGGGAAGAAAATCCCAGTAAGATTGCTCTCCTCTGTCCCTAGCTGCCCGCCCCACCCAGACTCCAGTGCTACTCCTCCGGGAGAGGCACCAGTAGAGGGCACGTCTTGCAGGAACTGCCCTCAGCCTTCAGAGTCCAGACGCTGGGAAGGAGAGAGCCTGTGGGGAACCAGGATGTGCATGCCCTCTAATAGCACTCAGCGCAGATTTCTTTAAAGTTACTTCTATTTTATTTTATTGAGGTATAACATACATACAATACAGAGCATAAATCTTAAGATTTATGTTCACACTTAAGTGAACTGTTTATATACATATACACATTTGGAATCATCACTAAGATCAAGATAAATAAAATTCTATAAAACAGCCCTACAGGGCTCCTTCCTACCCTTTCCCAATCAATACCAGCCCTTTCCTAGATCGCCACTACCCTGATTTCTACCACTGTAGATTAGTTTTGCCTTTTTTGAAATTCAAATAATACAGTATGTAGCCTTCTCTGTCTGGCTTCCCTCACTCAGTGTTGGGTCTGGGAGATTCATTCCTATGAGATACACCTTCATTTGTGTAGCAGTATTCTTCTTATTGCTGAGGAGTACCCAATTATATGAATACAACATTGTCTATTACCCATTGACTGTTGGTGGACATTTGGGTTGTATTCATTATGGAGCTACTATGAATAACGTTCTTATAACATTCCTGAACATTTATTTTGGTGAACATGTGCCCTCAATCCTCCTGGATATGTACTTAGAGGTAGAATTTCTGGGCTGTAGGAGAGCATATGTTGAGCTTTAGTAGACACTATCAAATGGTTTTCCAAAGTAGTTGTACCAATTTATATTCCCCCCAGCAACATGAGAGTACAGTTGCTCTATATCATCACCTATTCATACTGTCAATATTTATAATTTTAGCAATTCTGGTGGGTGTCAAGTTCAGATTTTAAAATCCAAAGTGCTAGCCAAGCAAAAAGGGTCTGTGGGCCTGCATGCAGCTAGTATGAAACCTCTGCACCTAAGGGCTTTCCACTGCCTGCACAAGTGCCCCCACCCCTTACACACACACCTGGAAGCCAGGTTCTCTGAGCAGTCCAGTAGAGTCCCTTCTTAGTCCAGGGTTCACTGTCCATGCAGTGGTTCCCATCTCTCCACCCCGTATCTACCCAATGGTAATATCCCTGAATTATTGCACACAAAGTCCACAGTGTATATTAGGTTATTACTATAATTATGATTATTATCATCATCACCACCATTATTTGGACATGCACAAATGCAAAAGGTACAAAGTTAAAAAGATCCATTAGTTATCCCGTACTACCTAACAAATTATCTCAAAATTCATTGGCTTGAAACAATAAGCATTTATTATACCACATGATTTCTGTGGGTCAGGAACTGGGGCGTGGCTTAGCTGGATGGTCTTGCCTCAAGGTCTCCCAGGAGGTTGCAGTTAAGATGAGGGCCTGGGCTGCAGCCACCTCAGGGCTTCTCTGCGGCTGGACGATCTCCTTCCAGGCTGGCTCCTTCACACACTGGCAAGCTGTCGGCAGGAGGCCTCAGTTTCTCACCACATGAGCCTCTCCACAGGGCTGCTCAACCATCCTCACGACTAAGCAGCTGCCTTCCCCCAGAGCCAGTGATCCAAGAGAGCATGGCAGAAGCCACAGTGTCTTTTATGACATACTTTGGAAAGTCACACACTGTCATTCCCACGATATCCTATTGGTTACACAGGTTCATTCTGTCCAATGTGGGAGGGAACTAGATAAGGGTGTGAATACCACAAGGGTATAAAATGTGAGTCTCCCTCCCATGTGTTCGGGCCACTCATTTTCTCTTCAACAGGCAACCACTGTCACCAGTTTCTTGTGAATTCTGCCAGCAATGTTTTTCATACACTTACACAGGAAATCACACTTACTTTTTTTTTTTTTTTTGCACAGGTCTCTCACTGTTGTGGCCTCTCCTGTTGTGGAGCACGGGCTCTGGGCGCGCAGGCTCAGCGGCCATGGCTCACGGGCCCAGCCGCTCCGTGGCATGTGGGATCCTCCCAGACCGGGGCACGAACCCACGTCCCCTGCATCGGCAGGCGGACTCTCAACGACTGTGCCACCAGGGAAGCCCCACACTTACTTTTGCGCCTTACTTTTTTCACTCAATATATCTTGGAAATCCTTCCACATCAGGACATAAAGACCTGCCTTCTTCCCTTTAAGTGTGATGAAACATTTCACTGCATGCATAATTTATTTAACCAGTCCCCTATTGATGGTTGTCTGGGTTGTCCTCACTGTTTCCCTACTGAAAGCAAAGCTGCAATGGATAAATGTGAGCATATACCCTTTTGCACTAGAATAAATGTCTAGAAGTGGACTAGCTGAACAGAGGGTCTGGGCATCTTTCACTGTGGCAGATGTTGCTGCATTGCCCATCATGGAGGTTGGATAGAACAATTGACTTTCCCACCAGCGAGGGTGTGGATTTTATGAAGCATTGAGGGGTAATGGCCAAAAATGTGGGGCATCTTGGGTAGCTCAGCAAGTAATTAAAAATGGAATATCACCCATCTTTGCCTTTTGAAACTTTTCCCAGTCACACTCCTCAGCCAGAGAGTTTCCCCTGGCCCTCTCCCACACCATGAGCTAGGCATTTTTCTCTCTCCAGCTTGCTTGCTCCTGGCCCCTAAAATTCTTGTTCTTGACTTACATGCAGCTGGTGAAGAGTTCTTTGCCAGCCAGGCCCCAAACGCTGACTTTTTAATGCCAAAATGGTGCTCCAACAAGATGGTTCTCACCAGAGATGACCTCTGCTCTCTGCTCTCGGTAAGCAGTTCTCGCTCCTCAGGGGTAAGCCTGTGTTTGCAGGTCTGCCTCCTGCTTGACTGTGAGCTCCTCAGGGGCAGAAACAGTGCCTCATTCATCACGGCATCCGCTGCTCGAGGTGGCAAAACGAGCGTCTAGGAACTGTTTGTTGAATGAATGAATGACGCAGATGGAACCTTGTCAAACCAGTGTTGTCAGAGGCCTCTTAGCTTTGCTCTATTTGAGAAGGTAGGTGTGTCTAAATCACTGTGAAGACTATATTGAGATGAAAGCATTTATTTCCCTCCACCTGAAGCATTTCTCAAAGGGCAGCGTTTCTTTTCGTCTTTCTTGTTTTCCCCCTTTGGCCTAGTCAGAGCCTCATGGAGACACCCATGATGAGAAACAGGCACAATAATGTCCACAAACACGAAAAGGATGTGCAGACTTGGAATGACAAACACAGGGTAAACTTAGACAAAGAACAGTATAAATATTGACACTGCAGAGGGAGCGACGGGAAGCCACTGCAGTTCCAGTTCCATGATTTAGCAGAGGGTAGATGTGGTTGTGGTTTCAAATCCAATACTTCAGCAATCCCAAATCCAAAAATTTTGAGAGATATTCTTTTGAAATCATAGTTTCTGAACATTCCAGGTGTCCTCCTTTAAAACAAATCTTTGTAACCGTTTGAACAGAAATCTTTCCCCAATGTCCCACGTTTCCATGGCTTTGAGACTCAGCCTCAGGTGTGTAATTGATAAAGAAGGCAGCATGGAGAATCCTGGAAACTTGACTAGTTCAAAATCTGCCTGTTATAAGCAGGGTGGCCTCTGTTTCCTTTTTTACTTTATTTGTTTTCCCTACTTTCTGTTTTGAATATCTTCAAATAGACAGAAGAGTTGCAGGAAAAGTATGATGAACAGCTGTAAGTCAGGGCTCAGCAAACTCCAGCCTGCAGCTTGTTTTGGTACAACCCGTGAACTAAGAAGGGATTTTATATTTTTAAGTGGTTGTAAAAAATTCAGAAGAAGCTGTCACAACACATGAAAATGACAGGACAGTCAGACGCGTGTGACGTTTGCCGCGTGCTTGCACACTATCTATGCCCTGTTTGCACAACAATGGCTGAGTTGAGTAGTTGCCACAGGGATCCTGGCTCCCAAAGCCCAGAATATGTACCATGTGATCCTTCTCTGACCCCTGACCTAAGGTCATCAACTGATACTATTTTGCCCACTCTGTTTTCTCTCACTCTTGCTGAGACAAGAGTGAGAGAAAGTATTGCATTAGTCTCAATACTTCACCCTTAGATGCTTTGGCATCTGTCTCACTTTCTCTAGCCCAAAGCTGGGAATCACAGGTCTAGCCTGGGGAAAGATAAGATGAGGTGAAGTGTGTAGCACACACTGCTTGGCACTTAGACGAACTTAAGAACTGATCCAGGACTTCCCTGGTGGCACGGTGGTTAAGAATCCACCTGCCAATGCAGGTGACATAGTTTGAACCCTGGTCCGGGAAGATCCCACATGGTGCAGAGCAACTAAGCCTGTGTGCCACAACTACTGAGCCTGCGCTCTAGAGTCTGTGTGCCACAGCTACTGAGCCCACGTGCCACAACTACTGAAGTCCACACGCCTAGAGCCTGTGCTCCACAACAAAAGAAGCCACCGCAATGAGAAGCCTGCGCACCGCAACAAAGAGTAGCCCCCGCTCGCAGCAACTAGAGAAAGCATGCGCACAGCAACGAAGACCCAATGCAGACAAAAATAAATTTAAAAAAAAGAACTGATCCAATAAAAATTCCTAGCATTTTCCACAGAGGTGATTGCCGGGACCCCTAACCTGAAAACCCTGAGACTGGTGCTTTCCTGAAAGCCTGGTTTCCAAAGTCTATGAGCCAGCTTTCCCTCAGAAAGGGCTCCTTACCCGAGGAGCTGAAAAAGCCTCAGGGACATTTCATTTTTTCCACAGCTTGTGGCTTGGCTGACTCAACCTCTGCCTTTCCCTGAGTCACGAGATTTTCCTCTTATTTGGAGGAACTCAGCCCTCCACCCACGGCTGGTCTCTGGTGGGAAGGGGTGGACAGCTAGAGGATCAGAGCTTGTGCTGCCTCCAGGGGGTTTCCTGGAGCTCCACCCACTTCCATAGAATATCAGCACTGGAAGGAAGGACAGATGAGGAGACTGAGGCCCCAGTGGGCCCTGGACCAGCAGTGAGAAAAGGCTAGTTGGGGGTCTCCTGACTCCAGGACCAACAGCTGTGTATCTTCTCTCTGGTTTTCCAGAATCATGAAAAGGCCTCCTTTTCCTGGACACCTGCTCTGTGCCAAGCACAGAGTCAGATGCCAGAGAGCTGTTTACAGGGCTTTCCAGCTCCCTTCCTACAGCCACCTCACCCCAGGCAGGGCCTGCCTTCTTGGAGAAGGCCCCTCTTGCTAGGGAGGTAGGGGATCTGGCACTGAGGCAGTCACAAAACATGGGCTACAAGGCTAAGCTCAAAGTCCCTCTCCATCTCCCCCACCCCAGGCAACAAGCATGTGTACACTTGGGATGGCATTTCCCAGTGTCTCAGTGTCCCAACTGACCTCCTTGGTTATAACTCAGCCTCTGGGATCTTGGGGTCTTGTCTCCCCCACCCTCTGTCTGGTGTATACCATCAGAACTCATAAGCTCAAATGCTTATTCAACTGCAGGTACATAAATGCGTAAACGGGGGGTGAGAGGGAAACCACGGAGAATGGTGGGGACTGTGGTTAGTGGGAGAACACGTGCCCCATCTAAAGGGGACAGCTCTGTGCGGAGATGGGGGACCAGATCTTTCAAATCCTCTGATATAAGAGAAGCTGAAAATCCTGAAATTTTTTTGTAATCTCTCAAGACGAAATATTGGCAATGCATTTTATAAACGTTTAAATACATTTGTGAGGCTGTGGCTTATGTTGGGTGAGGGTAATAACCATGAAGGTGGTGGAGGTGGGGATGCCATGGTGGGGGGATGTGGACTCTCGAAGGTCACAGCTGGTGGCCCTCTCACTTGCCTATCCACCCCTCCTGTTTCTCTTAGCCTCTCCCTGCTCTCTCCTCCCTTGCCCCAGCCCCTTGCCCTGTGGCAATGCGCCCATGTCCCAGCCCCCCTCCACTCGGGCTGAGATAGGCAGATCCCCACTACCGGGCCCCACCTCACAGCCTCTGCCCACACCACCCAGGAAAGCGGGTCACCCCTGTTCAGCTCATGCCTCCCAGCACCAGCCCTTCAGGCCCCAGCCCTGGGCAGAGTCAGAGGTCTGGACCCAGGCACCTGGAGCTGGGTCAGCTCTTTCTCCCGCTGTTGTCTCTTGCCTTGGTCCTGGCCCAGCAGGCACTGCCCTGGACTGAGCCAGCCCCTCTTCACAGTGCCCAGGTCTCCCCTATTTGGCAAGACAAACTCATCCCTGCTACAGACATTTACTAAACGCTGAACTCAGTTCTCAGCACTGGAGAGAGAGAGGAATGAACAAGCTGCATACTGTCCAGCCCACGGGGCTCACAGCCTACCTAGGTGGGGAAGATAGTCCATGAACATGTAAACAAGCGACCTAATCAGATGACTTCAGGTTGAGAGAAGTGCTTTGCAAAATAGTAAAACGGAGTTAGGTAGATGAGGGTGATGGGGTGCAGGAAGCCTCTGAGGAGGGGACAGTTTGAGTTGGATCTAAATGCCAAAAATGCAGCCATGGGAAGATCTGGAGGCAAAAAGGAAGTGCAAAGGCCCAGAGGTGAGAACAACCTTGGGGTTTTGAGGAACAGGAAGAAGCTAGTATGAAATGAAGTGTTGAGAGGAGGCCAGAGGGAGGTTGAGACAGCCCTCGAGGAGTGGTGATGGTGAGGCTTGGACTTTCATTTCATTTCAGTGTTGCTGGCCAGGGAGCGGCAGTGGGGGGTGGTATGTTGGGCGCAGGGAGAAGGGGGACAAAACCTGCTGGTAATGTTGGAGCTGGGTAATGGGTACATGGAGTCCATTAAATTAGTCTCTTTCTTTCAATGTATGTTTGAAAGTTTTCACTAAAAAAAGTTTAAAACATAAAACAGATAAAACACTGATTTTTCATATTATGATTATCAATCTATTTCTGAGAGAGGACTATGCCAGCCAGCAGCAGGGAATCCCGCCAGAGGCAGCAGAAGGCACAATAACGCCAAAGCCCCCCTCCCCCTTTCCTGGCTCACAGGCCCCAGTCCGGCGAGTTCAAAGTCTGCTGCCTGGCGAGAACAGCCAGCGGGCAGAGCGCGTCGTCGGAAAGGGAAACCGGGGGGCTTGAGACGGGGTACCCAACCCCGGGAGAGAGCTACAAACGAGCCCCGCCCAGCCCTGGCTCGCAGCAGGGCCGCAACACAACGCACTCCAACTCTAGCCGCTCCACTTGCGCACTTTTCCCGGGAACTTGTGGTTCTGGAGTTGCAGTCCAGGCTCCGCCCCCGCCGCGCGCCAGGGCTCCAATTGGCGGAGCTGCCGCGAGGGGCGTGTCGGGGAGAGTTGGAACGCGTCGGCTTGGGCGGTTGGGGTTATCCCCAGAGGGCGAGAGGAGCGGCGCGGCCGAGTGGGGTCTGATACGCAGGCTGCTGGGCGGGGCGCGCGGGGCCCAGGCCGAGGAGGTAAGGATCCCCGGCCGGGCTGCGACGAGCAGAGCAGGCGGGCTTCCGGCCGGCCGGCCGCCTCCAAATTCCCCGGGACGCCTCGACTATATGGCCCCGGAGCTGGGGCGGGGCGGGCGCACAGCCAGGACCGTCTCGGACTCTGGCCTCGAGCAGAGGCGCGGAGCAGGGCGCTTATTACTGGCTGGTCGGGCTGGAGGCGGGGCGGGGTCTGCAGGGGCTCCAGGGATAGCGGGGTGACAACAGGTAAGGGGTCTCCGGGGTGAAAACAGGTTAGGGGTCTCCGGGGTCG
The DNA here is from genome assembly GCF_949774975.1 of Lagenorhynchus albirostris. Taxonomy (NCBI): domain Eukaryota; kingdom Metazoa; phylum Chordata; class Mammalia; order Artiodactyla; family Delphinidae; genus Lagenorhynchus; species Lagenorhynchus albirostris. The sequence continues at coordinate 21,746,689 of NC_083113.1, read as the reverse complement.
AGGCAGGGCCCCCGGGGTGTGCGCGACGTGAGAGCGGAAAAAGTCAGGAGGCGCCCGTGGGCGTTGAGCCCTGGGGCAGAGGGATCTCAGCGCTCCCGCTGTTCGGAGATGGTTCAGGGTTTCCTGACTCACGCCGTCGTCGGTCCCAGTCTGCGGGGTGTGGAGAAGTGGGCTGAGATAGTTGCCCCAGCGAAGGAGGGAAGAGAGGGAGGGTGGAAGCGCCTTCCCCGTGACCTAGGTGCTCGCTGGCCTCTCTCATTTAGGAACCGCCTGGCCCCTGAAGCGTGTGAGTTTGTGACTTTTGGTGGGAGCTGTCAAAGGAAACAGGGCCGGGCTTAATCTTCCATTTCACAGAGGAAGTAACTGAGGCAGGCCCAGAGAGAGGTGGCAGTTCCTTCCCAGCCTGCAGTCACCTGGAATCTCCTTCCCTTTCTCTCTCCCTGAACACCTGAAGAGCTGTGCAGGGGGAGAGTTGTCATCAGCCCCTTTTGCAGGTGGGAAAATGGACGCTTTGAGTCACACTGAAACTGTTTTGTTTGTTTTTTATAAATTTTATTTATTTATTTATTTATGTTTGCATTGGGTCTTCATTGCTGCACGCGGGCTTTCTGTAGTTGTGGCAAGCTGGCTTCTCATTGTGGTGGCTTCTGTTGTTGCAGAGCAGGGGCTCTAGGCGCGCAGGCTTCGGTAGTTGTGGCTCGCTGGCTCTAGAGTGCAGGCTTCAGTAGTTGTGGCGCACGGGCTTAGTTGCTCCGCAGCATGTGGAATCTTCCCAGACCAGGGCTCGAACCCGTATCCCTTGCATCGGCAGGCGGATTCTTTTTTTTTTTTTTTGCGGTACGCGGGCTTCTCACTGTTGTGGCCTCTCCCGTTGCGGAGCACAGGCTCCGGACGCGCAGGCTCAGCGGCCGTGGCTCATGGGACCAGCCGCTCCGCGGCATGTGGGATGTTTCCGGACCGGGGCACGAACCCGTGTCCCCTGCATCGGCAGGCAGACTCTCAACCACTGCACCACCAGGGAAGCCAGCAGGCGGATTCTTAACCATTGCGCCACCAGGGAAGTCCCTGAATTATGCATTTGAGAGCATGTGGTGGTATAGATCAGGGGTCTGCAAACTTTTTATGTGAAGCGCCAAATAGTAAATATTTTAGGCTTTGCAAGCCAGTCCCCATCGCATGCGGCTGTTTTCCAATAAATTGTATTTAGAAAAACTGGCAGTTGTTCAGACTTGATATAGATTTGCCACTCTTGGTGTAGATCATGTGTGACACCTCGACTGTCAAGCACAGAACCCTGGCCACCCAGTGACACTTAGGGCATGGCTCACTCACTGAGAGCACCTTTGGCCCAGCTCAGGTGGTGGGATCCCTTGTGTTCAGGAAGGCCAGCCCAGGAGCCTGCCCTCCTTCCAAAACCTGCAAGAAAGAGCAGGTCTGTTTACTTCCCTGTTCCCAGACACTGGCCCTTCGAGAGTGTTCACCTTCTGTCAGCATCTGGGGTACCACATGGGGCTCAGCACAGGCTGTCCTGGGGCAGGCGGCCCCAAAAGGAGTGGGCACAGGCTCAGCTCTCTCCTCCCCTGTTCTAAGGGAGGATGGTTCACTTCCCTAGTGAGAACAATAAGAACAGGATTCCCCATCTGCTGGGAGGGGTGGGGGATGGGGAGGTGGGGATGCTGCCTCATCTACCAAGAAAATCTCCAAGGGACTTCCCTGGCGGTCCAGTGGTTAAAACTGCGCGCTTCCACTGCACGGGGTGCGGGTTCGATCCCTGGTGAGGGAAAGAAGTGAGGGGGGCGGTCAAAAAAAAAGAAAAAGAAAATCTCCAGGCCATGTTATAGCAGGTGTGAAGTTCTGGTCGTGGCAGATCTGGTAGGCAGATGTGGGGGAGCCCCCCAGGAGGATGCTGTCTGCCCGGCCCCTCACCCCAGCTGGTACTCGCTGCAGGCCCACAGAGGAGGGGGCACAAGAGGCTTCCCACTACCCCAGTCAGTGTGTGGAGTCAGCTCAGAGCCCAGACCCCTTTCATTGTCACCAGGTACTCCCCACCCTTCCTGCGCCATGTTTTGCCGCCAACAGGGCCTGGAGGGGGTCTGTAAACCTGTGACTAGGGACAGAGCAGTGTGGGGCATCCTGGGGCCTCCTACAAGGGACGGGGAGACAGCGTTGTAGGCCCTCCCCTGCCCAAAGCTCTCCCCTCCCTGGGCGCTGTTCCTCACTTCCTCCATGGTGCCCACCTGGGTAGCATCTAGTCAGAGGTGGACCTGGGCAAGTCTGCCTCCAGAGCTCACCCACTGTGGGGGGCATCTGCTCTTCTCTCCACATAAAGTCTGTCTGCTCAGTGCTGAATGTGTTAGGCCTCGGCGTGTGGCTGCAAGATTGGGTTTTCACCCAGTTCTGCCAGGTGGCTGCCAGGTGTATTGGAGGGAGCAAGTGGCATTCCGTCCTCAGATGTTCATCCTGGCATGTCCTGCAGCCTGGGCCCTGCTGCTGTGAGGTCAGGGGAGGCCCAGCCTGGTGACCCGCTGCGAGGCCAGTAGAGCCCAGAGCTCTTGACCCAGACATTGTACTGTAATTCTTTTCTTTTTGAGGACCTTAAATTTAGAAAGAGAAAGAAAAAGCTCATGTTCCCACTTCCCAGAACTGACTGGTATTGGGATTTTATCACATTTGCTGCTGCCTTCTTTTAAATGAAAGAAATAAAATTTTCTTCTGATTTTGGTTTGTATCTATCTTTTTTGAAAACCATCTTAACTGTTTTTAAGCTTACAGTTCAGTAGTGTTAAGTATATTCCTATTGTTTTGAAATATCTCCAGAATTCTCTTCATCTTACAAAACCAAAACTCTGTACCCATTAAATAACAGCTCTCCTCCACCACCACAGCCCCCGCCCGGACCCCGTTCTTCCTCCTCCTCCACCCCCAGCCCTGGTAACCACCTTGCTACTTTCTGTTTCTATGAATTTGACTACTATAGATACATCATATTAGTGGAATCATGCAGTATTTGTCTTTTTGGGACTTGCTTATTTCAGTTGGCATAATGTCTTCAGTGTCCATCCGTGTTCTAGTAAGTGACAGGATTTCTTTTTAAGGCTGAATAATATTCCATTGTATGTCTGTACCACCTTTTGTTTATCCACTCATCCATCAATGGACACTTGGGATGCTTCCACTTCTTCGCTGTTGTGAATAATGCTGCTATGAACATGGGTGTGCAAATACCACTTGGAGATCCTGCTTTCAATTCTCCTGGATAAATAAGCAGAAGTGGATTGCTGAATCATATGGCAGTTCTATTTTTAATGTTTAGAGGGACCTCCATACTGTTTTCCATAGCGGCTGCACCAGTTTACATTCCCACTAACAGTGCAGGAGGGTTCCAACTTTTCCATTTCCCTACCAACACTTATTTCCTGTTTTTTTTGATAGCAGCTATCCTTATGGGTGCGAGGTTCCATCCTACCCATTTTTATTCGCAGATATAGTTCTTGAACACTTTTTAAATGTTGCGTAATTTCTGCATACATGGTGTCATACAGACCATTCTGCAGGTTGCTTTTTCCACTCAGCATTTGGTGTCTGTTGTCGCTCCACGATGACCCACGTGAATCGGGTGGAGTCACTGTAAATGCCAACAGTAGCCCATTGTGTGAGTGCACCCAGCTCACCCTTTGTTCTGCCCTTTCCACTCTGCCAGGCATCTCCATTGTCGCTGCTGTAGGTCCCAAAGTCACTGCTCTTGGTGCCTCTCCCTCCTTTGCTACACTCTGAGCTCCTCCAGTGGAGCCCTCATTCAGCCCATCCCGGGGCCCAGCACCCAGCCCAGGCGTCCTGGGGGTGGCCTCTGGAATGTTACCAGACTGTCCACAGCAGGGATGCAGTGACTGGTCCTAGCAGGATAGCCCAGGGCTGTCACCCATAATCAGCTAGGTTTGCAACATGCAGCCGAGATCAGCAGCCTAAAAATAGTGGTTCTTACATAAGGTGGTGTGGACAGCACTTCTCAGGATGGCTTGTGGTCTGAAAGGGGCAAGGGGTGCGTGAGTCGGGGCCGAGCACCCCTGTTGTGTAATGCATCCAGCCCCTGCGCTGGCCACACTTCAGCTTCCCACAGGTAGCCTGACTTACGGAACTGCAGTGTGGTGACCCAGAAACTCTGCGTGTGTGATCAGTTTGGCCAGGGGTGTGCTGTGTGTGCCTGTACACTTGTGCGCACATGGTGGTGGCGGCAGCAGCGGCTGTGGGGTCAGCTCTCATCTGCTTCCTCTTCAGAGATAGGAGGTGCTGGCTCCTTCCTCCTGTGGTGGGCCCTAGGGAGCTTTGGTTCATTCACTAGCCACGCACGAAGCACCTACTATGTGCTTGGCACTGTTCCAGGCATTGGGGATACAGCAGTGAACAAGAAAAGGCTCCTGCTGTGATGGAGCTTAGAAGTGGGTGAGGGAAATAGAAAACACGCAAGCAAATGATGGATAGACGAGAAAATATCAGGTCCTGGTAAGTCCTGTGAAGAAAAAGCAAAACAGGGTAACATCCTACAGAAAAGGTTAGCAAACTTTTTCTGTAAAGAGTAAATTTTAGGTTCTGTAACCATGTGTTCTCTGTCACAGCTCTCAGCTCTGTTGTTGCAGCAGGAGAGCAGCACAGACAATTGTAAATGAATGATGTGGCTGTGCTCCAATAAAACCTTATACATGAACCCAGATTTGACCCTCAGGCCATGGTTTGCTGACCCTGTCCTGGGTAGGGGGAGAAGCTGCCTGAGCTGGGGTTGTCAGAGAGATGCTTTCTGAAAGGGAGGTAGCCTTGCTGTCAGTTCACTGGTGGAGTTGTGTGGTGAGAAGTGAGCAGACTGGGGCCAAGCGTGAGACAGAAAAATGATAGAGCTTGCTCATGGGTTGAATGGGGGTACAGGAAAGAGGAGATTCAAGGCGGAGTCCTAGATTTGGGGCTTCAACAACTAGGTGAATGGTGGTTTGTTTCTGGAAAAGAAGAGGAGCTGGTGGGAGGTCACGGGGGCAGCTCAGGGGAGAGCTGGGACTGCAGGCTTGCCCTGGGGTCGGCGGTGTTTGGGTGTCCTCAAAGCTGTGAGTCTGGTGGGTCAAAGGGAATGGGTATGGACAGAGCAGAGGGGGCCCAGGTGAGATCTGGGGCTACCACGTGGAGCGCTTGGCAGAGGAGGATAGAGGCCTCCTGCCCCATGGGGGAAGGCTCTGAGCAGCACCGTCTCCAGGGGTGCAAGCTCCAGGCTGCCTAGTTACTAACAGAGCCTCAGTTTCCTCCTGTCAAGGGGGGACCTACCTGCTACGGTTGGTGTGAGGACTAAATGAGATAGTCATGCTTGACATGGAAGAAGCACTCAGCAGTGGTACCTGTGATGATGATGGTGGTGACCACTGGGCTCATGGGCTGAGTGAGTGGGTTGCAGGGTCTACGATGCTTTGTCTTGGTAGATGGGGGGTGGGGTGGGGGGGTCACTGACAGGTTGGGGTTGCAGACACCCCGTTGCCTGGCACTCCCCATCCTCGTGCATGCACCTGCACCCTTCCACCTGGGGCAGGCCCAAAGTGCCGGGTAGTCAGTGCTCCTGGAAGCCTCTGAAGGGAGTTGGGGCTCAGTATCCTTGCCCCTTGGGTGGATGGTGTTGAGGCCTGTTCTACCCTGTTTTCCAAGGCTCCCCAGGGGCTCGAGCCCCCACTTCTCAGTCACACATCTTTACTGCTGCCTTCCTATCCCGGGCTGGCTTCCACACGCCCCTCACTGGGGCGGGGGGTTCCCCCTTCACCTCCCAGTAACTCCTTGTCTAAGGGTCGTTTTCTGGGGCAGCGAGTTTCCTTGGTTGAGTGGCCGTCTGGGCCTGCAGTGGGGTAATTAGTGCGTTGTCTGACGGATGGGTTGGTGAGCTGGGGGTTAGGGGGTGGTCTTGACCACCCCCGCCCCCCTCCATGTCTGAGTAAGCTGACGCGTCCTCTGCTGCTCCTCCCACAGCCGAGTGGCCGAAGATGGTGGACTACCTGGCGAACACGGAGATCAACAGCCAGCGCATCGCGGCTGTTGAGAGCTGCTTCGGGGCATCGGGGCAGCCACTGGCCCTGCCGGGCCGAGTGCTGCTGGGTGAGGGCGTCCTGACCAAGGAGTGCCGCAAGAAGGCCAAACCGCGCATCTTCTTCCTCTTCAACGACATTCTGGTGTACGGCAGCATCGTGCTCAACAAGCGCAAGTACCGCAGCCAGCATATCATTCCGCTGGAGGAGGTGACGCTGGAGCTGCTGCCCGAGACCCTGCAGGCCAAGAACCGCTGGATGATCAAGACGGCCAAGAAGTCCTTCGTGGTGTCAGCCGCCTCCGCCACCGAGCGCCAGGAGTGGATCAGCCATATCGAGGAGTGTGTGCGGCGGCAGCTGCTGGCCACGGGTCTCCAGCCCAGCACGGAGCACGCGGCGCCCTGGATCCCCGACAAAGCCACAGACATCTGCATGCGCTGCACGCAGACACGCTTCTCGGCGCTCACCCGACGCCACCACTGCCGCAAATGCGGCTTTGTGGTCTGTGCCGAGTGCTCCCGCGAGCGCTTCCTCCTGCCGCGCCTCTCGCCCAAGCCCCTGCGCGTCTGCAGCCTCTGCTTCCGCGAGCTGGCCGCCCAGAAGCGGCAGGAGGAGGCGGAGGAGCTGGGCACCGGGGCCGCCGGGCAGCCGGCCTACCTGGCCGGGGCCGTCTGCGGAGCGTCCAGTGGAGACGACGATGACTCAGACGAGGACAGGGAAGGCAGTGGGGATGGTGACTGGCCCAGCCGCGTGGAGTTCTACGCCTCGGGAGTCTCCTGGTCGTCCTTCCACAGCTGACCCCGGGTCTGCAGACATGCGGGAGGGCTTCCCTAGTCACTTCGGCATCCAAGCGGATGCCATTGACCGGGCCCCTGAGAGGGCAGAGTTCCCCAAGCTGCCCGGCACCCTGCAGGGCCCTTCGCCATGGGACCCTACCCCACGGGGTGGTGGGCACAGTGGAAGTGGCTCTTTTTCTCTGAACCCCCAGTGCCTCTTTTTGGATACTGGCGTCCTTCTAGTTCCACTTCAGGTAATTACCTTTTCATTTAGCAAACCCAAAATACTTAGGCCTCTTGGGAACAAATGTCGTTTCTCGGCCCTTTGAGCTGTTGATCCAGATGATCCCTTGAATTAGACGAACTCAGGAAGCTTTAGGGGCCAGAGAGAAGGTTGCACTGGAGTGAGGTCCCCTCCTCTCTGAGGCCTTGAATCCCCAGACCTGGCCCCGCCCCCCTGCAGGAAAGACTGTGGGTCCTGAGAGGCCTCCAGGAAACCAGTGCCTGCCCACCTGCCTTGCTGATGCCCACCTGCCTGGCTGGCTGGGCCTTGTCAAGGCAGGCATGTGGGCTCACCCAGAGCCAGGCAAGAGACTGCCATGCTGTGGGGCCCGCCAGGCCCAGGAACTGCAGCCTGAGCTCCCCGTGGTCCAGAGTGGCCTGCCAAGCCCTCTGGCCCAGTCTCACCTCCCTCCAGGTGTCTGATGCCTCGCAGTCCTGTCCTCATCCCTCCCTGTGCTGGAGAAAGCAGTGTTTTGTGCTAGGACTCTTAACTGCAAGTGACAGAAACCCTACCCAGACTGACTTAATAATAAAAAGAAAGTTTATTGACTCATGTGTTTGCAAAGTCCAGGAGTGTTCTTGCTTCAGACACACCTCTGTGATTGAGGACTGAAACCATGCTAGGTGGCAAATGTCAACAACTGTCCACCACTCTGGGCATTCCTGAGAATGCTGGCAGTTCCAGTGGGGTCAGATGTTTGCACCACACCGTGGTTGATTCCCAGGGACAGAGCCCCGTCCATCCAGGCGCTGTAACTGTAACCTAGCACCTGCAGCCCTGTTCACTTGGTGTGAGTTATCTAAACAGCCAGACAGCAAGTAAAGGAAACAAGGAGCTGCTTGTCCAGCTCTCCATGAACCTTCCAGGTTTAAAGCTCTCCCATGTGGCCTCCTGCTCTGCACCCCCCCCACCCCCCCGAGGATGGTGCAGTTGAGTGGGGAGGTCCCAAGTGCAGCAACCTGCCATGCTCAGCTAGTGTGCGTTGGGGCTGGAGCTTGAATGGCAGCCACCTGATGCTTGGCCCACACCCGGCCACAGAGTTGTGGTCCTTCAGGACAGTCTCCTGTACCAGTCTTCCCCCCCCCCGTCGCCTGGCTGGCCTTGGCCAGAGCCCACTGGGCAGAGAGGGGATCACCGTCAGAAGTGGTGACTTTGGGGCCAGGAAAGCTGCCCCCAGCCCACACTGCTCAGTGCCTGAAAGCCCACCATCAGCTCCAGTCCCTGGGTGAACAGTTGTCCTCCCGGCCCAGTTCTCAAACGTTCACTTGCAGACAGAACCCTGAGAATCTCCTTTGAATGCTAACTCTGATTCAGCAGGCCAGGTGGGCTCCAAGGGGTGGCAACACTCCAGCCTACTCTTGACAGGAGCCACCTGTGTGAGGGAGGGTGGGAGGGGCAGAGTGTGGCACCCAGGGCCTGCCTGTGGCCTAACCCTCAGGGCAGAGGGACTGGGTGGCGAGGGTCAGAGGTGCTTCCAAGAACTGACGAGTCCTTGGCCTCCCTGAACCACACAAACTGGTTCAGGCAGTTCTGCCTGGGCAGAGGGTTCAGGGCAGGCAGGTAACAGGGTGCAGGGCAACTTACTGAGGCCAGATCAGCGTGAAAGCCCGGGCCAGCCAGTCCTATCCCTTCACCCAGGGTTGGTGCCCAGGCACGGAGTGCCCAGCTCCAGCCACTGGCCTCTTGGTCACTGCCCCACTCCCCTAGAACCTCCCTTGCCTGGTAAACGGGGAGTAGAAGCACCAGGACAGTGTTCCTTTGGACAGAAGACAGCATTTCCATACCTGATTCCAGGCACCGGCAGCCTCCACAGCTACCTGCCAAAGGGGCACACGGCACAGAACCCCAGGCAGGTGAGGCCATGCCCTCCACACTCGGGCTGGACAGGTGCCGGCTCGGCCCTCAGCCTTCGACCCTCAGACCTGCTTCCTTCACAACCCTAGCCACCAGGGCTGGGACAGGGCGGCAGCTTCCCTGAGCCCTGAGGCGTTAAGGGCCTGTAAGGACTCAAGGGCTCACGTGGCCAACAACCTTTGGAGGGCTTTCATTCACGCAGACTCACTCATTGCTGTGTGCTGCATCATGGACTGGGGACACAGCCTGAGTGAGATGCCCAAGTTCTCGGCTCTCAACGAATGAATATACAGCCTGGCACAAGAGGCACAGAAGTGGGTGGCATCGGGCCTGGCGTGGGCTGTGATGGGGGCATGGACTCGGGCATGGCGGGGTGCGGGAGGAGGGCAGCATTCCTTGAATAGTGAGAATGAGTGAGTGAGGCCAGTTGGGGAGATGGCGTTCCAGACTCCAGATGGGGGAACAGCAAGTGCAAAGGCCCCAAGGAGGGGAGGAGCCCATGTGTTCTGGAGCAGCTTGGCTGGACTGAGGCCAGAGAGGTGGTGGGGGCAGGTGGGATGCACCGGGAGCCACTGGAGCCTTTAGCAGGCTTTCAGGAGCTTGCCCCGGCGGCTGTGTGCAGCTGGCTGAGGCGGGAGGATGGCCGTGAAGCCTCCTGCTCCCCCTGGGATCCCCAAGGGGTGGCCTAGGCTTTACTAAGGCCACATCTGCCTGCCACGGTAGATGGCAGAAGGCAAGCCTTGGCTGCCCTCAGCTTATCCCAAAGGGCTGGCCCCTGCCCTGTTCTGCAGGACGCTCTGATGACAGCAGATGGTGCCCTCTGAAGCGCCCCGGGCGGAATGTTGCCCTGGGCCAGCGTGTGAGGTGGAGCAGTGATCAGGCCCCTGACTGCTGAAGCACAGAGGGGAATGTGTCGGAGGAGTCAGGACCTCCTGAAAGGGAAGATGTGGGCCCAGGAAGGGAAGGCGCTGCCTCGGGAGACCCCATCTCTACTCCTTACGGGTCTGTTTCCCTTCAGAGACAACCTAGTCAGCCTGGCTTGGGCCGAGAGTCAGGCCAGGTCCTGACTCCACCCCCCTCACGCACAACCCCCCACCCTACTTGCCCACTCCCCCCACCGGCTGTTCCTAGCAGTAGCCTGCTGCCCAGCCAGGCCACACGGGTCTGTGCTTTCCTCCCCCACCTACCCAGTGGCACATGTTGTCCAAGACTCTGGAGTTGCCCTCAGGGCCACGTGGCTGGCCCTTGCCCTTGGCCACCATGCTGTCCCACACGTGGAGGAGGTCAGGAGTTCTCAGGCTGAATCAATGCCTGGCTGTTTGTGGATGTTCCCTTTCCCCCAGGACGATGCTTAAGGTCTGGCAGAAGGGCTGTCTGCTGGACCTGCGTCTAGGTCCTCTCAGTCCCTCCTGGGGCTTCACTTGCAAGGCCTGGTAAGGGCACAAGAATCAACTGTCCTGCCAGCCAAGTACTCCTGTTCATCACCCAGGAATCTTTCCCCTCAGCTGGGCATGGACTCCGCGTACCTGCCAGAGGCTAAGCCTGCTAACAGGCTTTGGACGCTGGGAGGGGCCTGCCTTGCCCCTCCTTCTCAGAGCGGCAGATGGACGAGGGTCTGAGGATCAGGCCCAGGCGTTTGAGGGGCACTGTGGAGCCCCTACCACCTTAGCACTGCCTGAGGCACCCTTGCTGGAATCAGCCCAGACGGAAGTCTGAAGTTGCTGGAGGTGGAAAGCCAACTCACAACGGCGACCTCAGGGCATTTGGGGACTGACTGACAGGCAAGCCTCCCTTTAGAGTTTAGCCAACTCCTAGGCAGGGGTGCTATGTTCCTACAGGACTCAGCTATTAGGGAAGGCCTCCTCAGGCCTCTCCCACCAGTTTTGTCTGTTGGGATTTTTAGATGCTGAGTTTTCTTAAATAGGGCCCACTGCATGTGTGCTGATAACATTTGGGTGCTTTCTGCCACAGGCAGGCAAAGGATTCACAGGACCCAGGGAATCTTATCCCTCCTGGATGATGATGATGGCGGGTAGTGGTGCTGATAGGGTCTGTGGCTGCCACTTACTGAGACCCATCTGTGCACTGGTCCCACAGAGGCAGACCCAGGTCACACAGGCCATCCTAAGGCCCTCAGGACAGCTGTTTGATCAGGGAGGGCTTCCTGGAGGAGGTGGTGTTTGGTTGAGCCTCAGAGGAGGGCAGGACTTTATCATAGAGGGTGGTAGTCTCCATGAGGCCTGGGAGTCTGGGTCTTTTTGTTAACCATCCCCTCCTGTCCCTGGCATTAATTTGTTGACTGAATAAATGAATCAAGTAAGAAATAGGCTGGGGGCACTGGGGCAGAGGGGATGACAAGGAAACGGAAATTGGGCTTCATTCCTGGGGCCCCCAGTCAAGGCACTGGATGAGAACCCTGGCCTCTTTCTGGAGGGTTGGAGACCAGCCCCTCCCCCAAGACACTGATTGTTGCCTTCTCAGGCAGGGCAGGAAGTGCCCATCCACCCCCACCCACCCAGGCAGAGCTTTCTGGAAAGGTGTCATCACACCTGTTTGCAGGGATACAGTGGCTCCCTTGGGGATGGCATCCAGGTTGGCATCAGAGGATTTCTGGTGGCCTGGCCTCTCTCCTGCCCCAGCCTGTTCTCTGGGACACGGCCACAAAGAGGCTGCAGGGCGGGTCAGGGCCACTCTCGGGCTCAGCCACTGGGCAGGGTGGGAGTGGGTGCAAGGCTGACCCAGTTCTCAGCCAGGACCCAGGGTCTCTCAGGCCATGCTTGCAAAGCAAAGCAGCCGCTTCCTCTGCCCTGGGCCTGCAGGAAGTGGCCTTCCTGAGGGCTGTGGGCAGGGGAGGGGCCGCCTCTGTGTCTGGGGCTTTTCGCACCTGGCTGGCAGGCTCTGGGCTGCCTGAAGCCTCCCTCCTCAGTGCTCACCGCCTGGCCTTTGCCTCTTTCTGTGCCCAGGCCTGCAGCTGTGACAGGGATCCTGCCCTCCACCTAGGCGCCCTGCTTCAGCCCTGAGCAGACTCAGTGGGACCTGTGCTCAGAGGGCAGAATGTGGGGTGGGGGTCAGAGGTGGGGGAGGGGGTCTGCCTCACTAAGACCAACCAACCCAGGCTCTGGGCTTCTTTGGGCTACTTGCTATCGCTGTGCTCGCCATTCCACCTCTGCCCATGAACTTAGCCCTCCTGTGAAGCTGCCACCTCCACTCTGCTGCCTTCCTAGGATGCCCCAGGTCAGCATGGCTGTCCCATTTATGCTCCCAGAGCACCTGCAGCCCTGCTCCAGCTTCCCCACCCTGTCCTCCCAGAGGTGCCTGAGTGGGCCTGTGCCCATCAAAGCTGGCCCTCAAGTCTGAGCCGCTCAAGGGCAGGGGGCAGCTCAGTCGTCATTCATCTGCGGCCCCCACAGCTCCCAGCACAGGCCCAGTGCCCCTGGCCATTCCACAGATGCTTCTCTTCTAGGGGGAGGTAGCCTTGTGACTTCCCCTAGCTCCCCGGGGCCATTGGCAAGATGCTGGGTTCACAAGGACAACCCCTGCGGCCACAACTGCCCCCATCGGCTTGGCCTAACCTGCTTGTCTGGCCTGCATTGGCGCATGCACTCGGGCCTTCTAGCCAGACACTGGGGTGTCTTCTGGCCCTTCCCTTGCCCGTCCCCCACCCTTTTGCCCTTCCAGGCCACCCAGGTCCGAACTGAGGGAGTCTGTGGTGCACTGAAGCACCGAAGGAGCTTCCTTAGGGCCTTGGAGGGAGCAGTTCACATAAGTCCATGGAGCTGGACGTGGACCAGGCAGGGCGCCCCCGTCCCCAACACAGACACCTCCAGCCCCTCTCGGCCTGCCTCCTCATTTCCCCTCCTGGACTCCCCATCTCAAAGCCTCAGACTGGCTTTGGATGAGTCTACAAGGGAGGAACAGACAGTGAGGACGCAGGAAGGAGAGGAGAGTGAAGCCCACGGGAGGCTCTTGGGGCTCTTCCCCGCCCCCTTCACAGGCCCCCAGGGCAGGCGTGTCCCCGACACACGAGTCAGGGTCAGTGCCGCACGAGAAGCAGTGGCCAGATCCCATCTCCTGCTGGCTGCTCTCCACACCACAGAGCCCAGCTCTGACCGGAATGTTCCAACACTAAAGACAGAAAGGCAGGCAGGCAGGCGGGGGTGGGGGGGGGACAGAGGGAGGGCAGGCTGAGCCAGACGTTTCTGGGCAAAAACAAGAGGAAATTTCAGTCCTTGGAACGTCAGCTTAGGGATCCTGCCAGAAATTCTGACCCCAAAGAACAGGCTTTCCAGAGACCGGTTCCTGCCCACCGTGGCTCCCAAGCAGGGAGGGGTGGGAGTGGGGGCCTGGGGCCAGCCATCCTTGCCACCCATTCTTTCTCAGTACAGAGGGTCCTCTGGCTGCCCACAGCAATGCCCAGGGCTGAGGAAATCAGGGTCCCAGGATTCTGGCGCGCACACACACACACACACACAAACTTTAAGTCGTTTGTAAATTACCAACATTCTAAAATGCCAAAATGCCTTCCTTTGTATCTCAACCAAGGCTCCTGGGGTCCCCACCGCCCCCCCCTCAGGAAGTGGAAGAACCCGTAAGGCTTGGTCTAAGACCAGCCACTAACTGACAATTTCTTTCCCCAACACCTGAGCTGGAGTAGAAGTCAGAGTTAAAGCAAAGGCAATCAGTGAGAGGGAGGGGGCCTGGGGGGCCACAGCGGAGGCAGGGCTCACGGGCGCCCAGCACTTAGTGGGGCTGGTGTGCAGATCATCACCCCAGGACAGGGCCAGGATCCCCGTGCTCTTTCTGTTCTGCACTCATGCTGTGTCCTCACCTGGAAACAGCAGTTTGCTTACTGCTCCCTACCCCCTGCTGCTGGAGCGAGTTCACGGGGTGGTGGGCACCCGTGGCTCACCTGAGTGCATGTTCCTCCCTCGGGGGGTCACACTCTGGTATTCCCTGGTGTGAAATAATACAAAAAATATATATTCGTCTCTGCCCCCAGTTCCTGGCACAGAGCTCCTAAAACCTTTGTAATTTCCCAAATGATAAGAGCACAGGGACATTTCTGACACAGAGCTCCTAAATCCCCTGGAACTTCCTGGGTGACAGCAGTGTCTCTTTTTCTAATGAAGCAACACTTAGTGGGCAGTAGAAAGACTGAGCCACGATTAGAAGCTCGGAACTTGTAGTCGCCCCCACCTCCACCATCCACGCAGACGGGGAGAGATTGAGTTAATGATCAATCATGATGGAAGCTCCGTAAAAATCCCACAAGCGTAGCGTTGGGAGAGCTTCTAGGCTGCTCAGCTCGTGGAGGCGCTGGGAGGGTGGTGCGCCCGGAGTGGGCACCCAAGCTCCACATCCCTTCCCACTCATCTCTTCATCTGGCTGTTCATCTGTATTCCTTATTATATCCTTTATAACAAACAAGTAAACAAGTATTGCCCTGAGTTCTGTGGGCTGTTCTAGCAAATGATCAAACCCAAGGAGGGGCGGGGTCACAGGAACCCTGATTTATAGCCAGTTTGTCAGAAGTACAGGTGACCACCTAGGACTTGGGATTGGCATCTGAACTGGGGGCAGTCTTATGGGACTAAGCCCTCAACACCAGTTAGTGCCAGAATGGAATTGAATTATAGGACATCCAGTCGGTGTCACAGAGAATTGCTTGGTGCAGGGAGGGGCGGGTGGGGTGAACCCCCGCACATCTGGTGTCAGAAGTGCTGCGAGTGTGGTACTAACATGAGAGAAAATGAGATCACGGAGTGTTTTTCCCATGCCCCTGGGGAAGCCCTCTTCCTTACCTTTAGCCACATGTTTTGCTGCAGCTGACTCACCTACACCCTGGCTCTAGAAATGGGCACAGGACATGAGTCTGGACAACCAGTGCAACCATGGGACTAAGTGAGGAGACCTACTGAGAGCTGCAAGGGTCCTCCACCTGCGCAGAGAGAGGAGTGGTCCTGAGTCATGTGACGGGGGTCTCAGACCAGCTCTCAGGGCAAAGGACCAAGGAGTCTAGGGAAAGGGACCAGGTGAGGGTCTTGGGGCCCAGATTCACACCCAGAATGAGGCTGTTGCCAAGACACTGTGCAGATTTCAATTCAGTTAGGGAGAAATCCACCCAATGATGAACAGCTCCAAGATATGTAAACAGAACATTCACAGTGATTGTTTCCTTTATTCAAGTCAAAAACAATGCGACATCTCACTCAGGCAGTCTGTCTCACAAGCTGATTATCACATGAGTGGAGGAACAAACATAATTCAGATGAAAATCTGATTGGGGGAAACAAAGCCTGCCCAGCCCTCCTCAAGTTAGGAGAGCACTGATGCGGAGAGACCAAGTTCTTCAAGGATATACTTTGTGAAAGAACCCGTGTCCTCCAGGATTAGGTCCTAGGTAATTCGGCACATCGACCTCCTCTCCAAAGGTCAAGTAGTGAGCAGGTAGGAAAATCAACAGGTCTTCAGAGCATTACAAGGATGAAATTAGCACAGGGTCGGATATAAGACAGAGCAGTCATCTGTCTGGGTTACCACTCTGGGACTTTTGTTTTCTTTCTTCCTTCCTTCCTTTCTTTCTCTTCCTTCCTTCCTTCCTTTTTTTCTTTCTTTCCTTCCTTCCTTTCTTTCTTTCTTCCTTCCTTCCTTTCTTTCTTTTCCTTTCCTTTCCTTCTCTCCTTCTTTCTTTCTCTATTTCTTTCTTTCTTTTTTTTCCTTCCTTCCTTCTTTCTTTTCTTTCTTTCTTCCTTCCTTCCTTCCTTCCTTTCTTTCTTTCTATCAAGGTCTAACCTTCATTCAGAAAAGTGCACAAACTTCAAGCGTGCAGCTCAGTGAGACTTTGCACACTCTCACACACACCTATAAGCACCACCCAGATCAAGATATAGAGCATCTCCAGCACCCAGAAGGCTCCCTCAGTCCCTCCCAAGCAGTACCTGCCTCCAAAGGTAACTGATGTTCTGCTTTCTATCACCACAGATTTTTTCCTATTTTTTTAAACTTCATATTGATGAAATAAAATTCATACTTTATGGCAAGACAAGAAAAATTTTAATGTAAAATTTTTCTCTGCCCATTTGGACCTCCTCCCTTTAGTGTGCGCTGTGCATCTGCATTAACCAGACCTCCTTAGGAGATAACATTCCTCCTTAATCTCATCAAGGGTCACAACTCTTTAGGCGATAACCTTCTTTCTTAATCTTGCAAGGGGCCATGATGACCCATGACCCACTACTCGCTTTGTACTCAGAGATCTGGATTGTGTAAACTGTCAACAATATGTCATTTAATACACAGCCCTTTGTCTCAAAAACTTCTGTAACTGTGCTTTGATCTCTAACAAGTGGAACAGTTCTTGGAGCTTTCTGAGAGGCTTTTCCTGGGTTATAATCCTCAGTCTGGTTCGAATGAAATTTTCTATTTCTTTCTTAGATCGACTGATTAACTTTTCTTCGACAACATGAATAGAATCACACTGTATGTATCTTTTTGTTCAGGTTTCTTTGCTCAGCATTGTGTCTGTGAGATTCCTCTCTGTCATTGTGGGTGATGTGGTTGTTGTTTTTCATCATAGTAGAGTATTCTACTCTGGGAACCCTCCACAATTGTTTATTCATTCTGTTGCCAGGCATTTGGGTTGTTTGCAGTTGGCGTTATCAACGAATGAGCGTTCACGACCAATCTTATAGATGTCTGTTGGTGGACGTAAGCCCTCATTTCTCTTAGGCACATAACTAGGAGTGAAGTTGCTGGGCCATAGGAGAGATGTATACATGGCTTTAGCAGATGCTACCCAGCATTTCTCAGCAGGAGGCAAACCAATTGGCACCCCACCGGCAGCAGATGAGGGTTCCAGTCGTTCCACATTCTCACCAGCAGTTGGTGTTGTCTGTCTTTCCACTGCTGTCATTCTGGAAGGTTACTTGGAACGTAGGCCTCAGACACTGCGCTGACGTTGGAGCCAGCCTCACCAGGCACACGGGAGGCTGCCTTTTCTCTCGCACTTGGGTGGAGTGGATATGTGAGATGGAGATGGTGTGGGAATTAGGCCTGGCCTGCGAGAAGCAGTCAGCCTGCGTATGGGATGCAAAATGAAATGGGAGAAAACCTGCCTGCTAGCTTTTAAATTTTTGTTTATTCATTCAACAAGTATTGATTGAGTACCTACAAGCACTGGGAATATAGCTGTGACCAAATCAGGCAAAAATCCCTCCCCTCCTGGAGCTCACACTATAGTGAAGAGAGACAGGCAAATACAATTTTTTAAGGTATGTTATACTCTATCTCTGGTGTCTTCTCCAGCACTAGGGTGATTTCCAACCAAAAGGGGCCACACTATTTGGAGATGCTCATGCCTGTCCCCTGTCAGTTCAGCTCTGCTGATGTGCTTTTACTTTTGTTTTCTGAAAAGATTATCTCAACACTCTTCTTGATATAGATGGTCTCTATATCATCTGGGAAAAAAAGTCTGTAATGGAGTAAATGTGTAGGCATTGAGTGCTGTAGATGATAACAATGCAGGGTAGGGGACAGTGAGGGCTGGGCAGCCACAGTTTCAGATCCAGTGGCCAGGCAGGGCTTCACTGAAAAGGTGGATTTAAGTTAAGACCTGAAGGAAACGAGGCAGATATTCGGGAGAGGGAAGAAACAAGTGCAAATGCCTTGGGGTGGGAAGGTCGCTGCCCTGGTCCAGGAGCATGGAGGAGGCCAGTGTGGCTGGGGCAGAGCCAGTGGCCCGAGATGAAGAGATGAAGGAGATGAGGGGTAATGGGGAGGGAGGTGAAGTAGGGGCCTGGAGGCACTGTAAGGGCTCTGGTTTTTCTCTGGAGTCAGACAATGGGAGTCATGGGAAGGCTTTCAGCTGAGAGGTGGCACAAGCTGACTCATCTTTTAGCAGGATCACGGGCTGCCATGAGCTTGACTAAGAGGGCCAGGAGGGCAGCTGGGAGATCACCGAGGAGGGAGAGATGATGGTGGCATGGACCAGGGCCCAAGTGGATGTGCTGAGAAGAGATTAAATTACGGATATACTTGAAGGAAGAACCAATAGAATTTGCTAATGGGATGGATATAGAATGTAGAGAAAGAAAGACGTCAAAGCAACTGGAGGCATAAAGCCCCTTGTATCTGAGATCCAGAAATCTGAAGGAGGAGCTGCTTTGCTGTTGTTGATTGTTTGTTGTGCGTGTTTTGAGGAGTGGGGAGTATGGTATCAGGAACTCAGTTTTGGAATGTAAAGTTGGGAAGATTGAGCGAGCAGTTGTATTTAAGGGACTGGAGTTCAGGAAGAAAGTCTGAGCTGACAAACACACTTGGGAATCTTCAGTGAGTGAGCAGGCTGTGCACAGGATGAGAGCCCCAGGGGGGTGCTGTAGATAGAAGAGAGAAGGGGGGCTTCCCTGGTGGCGCAGTGGTTGAGAGTCCGCCTGCCGATGCAGGGGACACGGATTCATGCCCCGGTCCGGGAAGATCCCACATGCCGCTGAGCGGCTGGGTCCATGAGCCATGGCCGCTGAGCCTGCGCGTCCAGAGCCTGTGCTCTGCAATGGGAGAGGCCACAACAGTGAGAGGCCCACGTACTGAAAAAAAAAAAAAAAAAAAAGAGAAGGGGTGAGCCCAGACGTGGCAGCAATGTAAGTGTCCATCGATGGATGAATGGATAAAGCTGTGGTGTACATATACAATGAAATACTACTCAGCCACGAGAAACAGTGAAATCTTGCCATTTGCAACAACATAGATGGACCATGAGGATAATATAAGTGAAAAAAGTTGGAAGGTGAAAGAAAAAAAATCATATGGTATGATCTCACTTGTATATGGAATCTAAAAACAAAACCCAAAAAACCCCACAAGACCCCCAAAACAAATGAACAAACAAAAAAACAAAACAAACTCATAGACACAGAGAACAGACTGGTGATTACCAGAGGGGAAGGGAGTTGGGAGGATGGGCAAAATGGGTGAAGGGGGTCAAATGTAAGGTGATGGATGGTAACTAGACTTTGTAATGAACACAGATGTTGAATTATAATGTTGTATACCTGAAACTTATACAATGTTATGTACCAATTTTACCTCAATAAAAAGAGAGAGGGAGGGAGAGAGAGAGGAGGGGTCAAGCAACGAACCTTGGACATTTCAGTGTTTACAAGTCAGGACTGGAGGTGGAAGCAGCAAAGATCAAGAAAGAGCAGCCGGGGAGGCCAGAGGAAACCAGGAGAGCACAGGGTCGGGGAGGCCAAGTGGAGAGGCGTGGTCAACTGGGCCAAATGCTGCCCACGGGTCGGGTAACATGAGGACTGAGAATGACCACTGGGTTTAGTAACGTGGAGGACAGTGACCTTGACAGGAGATCATTTAGTGGGGTAGTAGGAGCAGATGCCTGCCAGAAGGGGAAGAGACAAACTGGTGACAGTGAGTGTGGAAAACTCCTGTGAGGAATTCCACTGCAAAGAGAAAGAGAGAAATGGGGTGGTGGCTAGAGGGGGCAGCAGTGCCAAAGAGAGTTTTTTTAAACAGCTTTAATGAGATATAATTCACATTGCATAAAATCCACCCTCCCTCTTTAAAGTATACTGTTCAGTAGTTTTTAGTATATTCACCAGATTGTGCAACCGTCTCTGTTATCTAGTGTCAGAACATTTTGTCACCCCGAAGAGAAGCCCCATGTCCATGAGCAGCCATTCCTCCTGTCCCCAAGCCCCTGGCAGTCACTGATCTGCTTTCTGTCTCTAGGATTTGCCTATTCTGGACATTTCATATAAATGGAATCATAGAATGTGTGGTATTTTGTGACTGGCTCTTTCTCTTAGCATATTTTCAAAGTTCATCCATGTGGTAGCATATATCAGTATACACATAATATAATTCTTTATTCCAGAATAATATTCCATCGTATGTTATATACAATGTATATGCCACGTTTTGTTCATCCATTCACCAAGTGATGAACATTTGGGTTGTTAACACTTTATGGCTACTGTAAAAAATGCTGCTAATAAACATTCGTATACAAGTTTTTGTGTGGCCATATGTTTTCAGTTTCTCTTGGGTATATACCTAGGAGTGGAATTGCTGGATCATATGGTAATTCTGTTTAATATTTTGAGGAACTGTCGAACTGTTTTCCAAAGTGACTGCACCATTTCACGTTCCCAACAGCAACATATAAATGTTCCAATTTCTTCCCAATCTCATCAACATTTGTTACTGTCTTTTTTATTTTTGCCATCTGAATAGGGGAGAAGTGGTATCTCATTGGGGTTTTGATGACTAATGATGTTGAGCATCTTCTCACATGCTTATTGGCCATGAATATATTCTTTGGAGAAATATCTGTTCAAATCCTTTACCCATTTTTAAATTGGGTTATTTGTCTTTTTATTGTTGAGTTGTGAGAGTTCTTTATATATTCTAGATAGTAGTCCCTTATCAGATACATGATTTGCAATTATTTTCTCCCATTCTGTGGCTTGTTTTTTCACTTTCTTGATGGTGTCCTTTGAACACGAAAGTTTTTAATCTTAATGAAGTCCTATTTATCTATGTTTTCTTTTGTCACTTATGATTTTGTGTCTTATCTAAGAATCCATTGCCTGATCCAAGGTCATAAAGAGTTATTCCTATGTTTTCATCTTAGAGTTTCATAGTTTTAGCGCCTACATTTAGGTGTATGATCCATTTTGAGTTAAAACGTTTTATATGTTATAAGGTAGGGGGTCATCCAACTTCATTTTTTTTACGTGTTGTTCCAGAACCATTTGTTGAAAGGACAATTCTTCCCCACTGAATTTTCCTGGTACCCTTGCTGAAATTTTTGTTTTTTTAATATGGGAGAAATCATGCACATGTGCACGCTGATGGGACAGGTCTGTGCAGCGGGGGACGTGGCGATGAGGGGGAAGGAGGAAAATGACTGGAGCAGTGTCCTCAGGAGGGAGGGGGTGGGATCTGGTGTCCAGTGGAGGGGCTGGCCTGAGTCAAGAACAAGGGCGGTTCATAATACCAGGAGGAAAGATGGGCACAGATATAGGGAGTGAACATTCTCTTCTAGTTAATTCCTTTTCTCAGGGAACGAAGGTCATGACCTGAGGGAAGACAGAGGAGGAAGGGTTGGGAGCTGAGGAGAGGAGAGGCAGTGGGAGAGGAAGTGAACTAGGAACACACAGCGGTGCTGAGTGAGACCAGTCATTGTGGACAGGTGTTTTCTTTAGCCACACTCAGCTTGGCAGGTGCAGGCAGAAAGGGGGTAGAGATTAAGGGGTGCCATCCTCCAAGGCCTCTGAGGGCCACCTGTGCCTGGACAGAAGGACAAGGCTGGTTCTTAGTGCTGAGGATGTTCATCCAGGAGGGTCTTCACCCACGCACCAGGTCAAGTTGTCATCTTAAGGCAGAGAGAAAATGCTGTTGCCCCTAAATCAGGTTAGAGAACAGGGATCTGGGAGGTCCCCAGTAAGCCTCCCCCTCCCAGCTTCCCACCTGCCGCAGTCTGCTCAGGCTGCCATAACAAAGCGCTGCAGACTGGCAGCCTAACCATGGACATGTATCGCTCGCAGTTGTGGAGGCTGGAAGTCCAAGATCAGGGTGCTGGCATGGCTGGGTTCTGGTGAGGGCTCTTGGCTTGCAAACGGCCTTCTCCTCCCTGTCTTCACATGGCAGAGAGAGAGACAGACAGAGAGACAAGAGAGAGAGAGAGAGAGAGAGAGAGAGAGAGAGCTCTCTGGTGTTTCTTCTCGCAAGGGCACTAATCCCATTGTGGGGATGGGGGTCCCCACACCATGGCCTCACCTAACTCTAATTACTTTCCAAAGGCTCCATCTCCAAATGCTGTCACATTGGGGGTTAGGGCTTCTGCATATGAATTTGGGGGAGAAACAGTTCAGTCCATAGCACCATCCAACCTGATCTTGACCTCTAACAAGGACCACAAACAAGCCCAGATGCTGAACTTCAGAACAGAGAAGTGACAGAAAGAGGTTCCTGGTCCTTAGAGGGACATGTCTATATCACTGGCAACCTAAGGGGAAAAGAAAAATCTTTCATCTTTATGTCTTCTGTTATGTATCTTACAGAGTGGTGATGCCTGACGTGGTAGCCACTGGCCACACATGGCTTAACACGTGGCTAGTCAGATTTGAGATGTGCTGTAATTGTGACATATACACTGAGTTTCGAAGAGATAATATAAAAATTTGGAAAATATCTCAATACTCTTTTCTATTGATTACGTGTTGAAATGATAATATATGTTGGCTATATTGGGTTAAAGTATACTATTAAATTTATTTTTTACTTTTAAAAAATGAGGTTACTAGAAAATCTAAAATTGTGTTTGTGGCTTGTATTATATTTCTGTTGGACAGACCTTAGAGAGAAGACCCTGTATCCAAACAGCTCCCAGCATGGCTGGCCCTCCTGCCTTGGTCAGGCGGCACATGTAACACCCCTAAGAGTTGTGCTTTGGAACCCTGCGCTGCAGTGGGACCTTGCCTCTGTAGGGGCAGGCTTGTGAGGACGCTGCTCGTGACGTGGCCTTGAACAGTTCCTGGGAGGAGCAGCCCCAGGGAGCTGGGGACCAGGCTGATTCTTGCCTGGTTTGCGGATAGGTAAGTAATTCACATTTTAAAACACTAGAATCCCCTCAGGCACAAGATGCCCACACTCTGAGATTCTCATCCACCTGTGCCGCTTCCCCTGAGCCACACCCTTGGGGCACTGGAAGCCCTTGGGGTCACCAGCACTAGTTACAGCTTGTCTTTTTCTTTATTCCCCCCAAGCACATAAGTATGAAGTTGCTGTAAGGCAAATCATGCGCATGGAGCAATTCCACTGACTTTCATCCACCCACCCCCATTTACTACTTATTAAAATTGGCTGTTAGTGTTCCATTACATTGCCCACATACACAGTTTAACTATTTCCCTGTTGTTCAACATCAGAACTGTTTCCCTTTTTTTCCTGCCGTCATAAACAGCAGTGCTATGAATATCTTTATCTTTTTTCTGTTTGAATTATTTTATTGTAATATTTTCCCTGAAGTGAAATTGGTTGGCTGGAAAGTATATACAATTTTATGGTTCCTGTGACTTTTTCCTTTAAATCACTCTCCCAAAAGACTGTATCACTATGTATTTTCTCCAGTGGAGTGTCTGTATGTGTATACATTGGTTTCCCACAGCCCCCCTGCCAGCTTTGCGTTTGATCATGTGTATTCATTAATACTAATTAATTGGTGTATAACAGATAACTCCTAGATACTATCCTTTCATTTGTTCAACTGCAAATGAGAACGAGTAAAGTCCTCCCCTTAAAACCCACAAAAATTAAATAGCCTCCAGCTCAATAATTTAGAAAAACATTTTTTAACTTCCTCTATTTGCCAGCATTTGGGGTACCTTAGCAGCCCCGAGGCTGCGATGCAGCCGGCCAGGCCCAAGCTTTCCCTCCTGACCCGCTGTCATCATAATGGTCCAAGATGCCACCTCCAGCGAATAAAGCCATTTATCTCCTCCCAACAAACTGAAAATATATCAGACAGTCCTTCTTCCCTGTGTGGTTTAGATGAATCCTGGCATTGCTTAACTGCCATATGTTGATTGTTCAGGACTGAGAGACATTCTGGTTTATATACAAAAAGGTTGCAGCAGACATGGCTGATGTTCTGTTCATAGCTTATTAAAACCTCAGGAAAGGGCTTCCCTGGTGGCGCAGTGGTTGGGAGTCCGCCTGCCAATGCAGGGGACACGGGTTCATGCCCTGGTCGGGGAAGATCCCACATGCCGCAGAGCGGCTGGGCCCGTGAGCCATGGCCACTGAGCCTGTGCGTCCAGAGCCTGTGCTCCGCGACGGGAGAGGCCACAACAGTGAGAGGCCCGCGTACTGCAAAAAAAAAAAAGAAAAAAATCTCAGGAAGGCCCCAGCCCCCTCCCAAGGGGAACTCACAAAACATCATCCTTGTGGAGCCACATCCTGGCCTGGCTGGAGACAGAGAAGGCTCGACAGGCCCAGCCCAGAGGGAAGAAGAGAAAGGGTGCACCCGCTTCCCCACTAGATGGCACCTCTCAATACGTAACGGGGAGAGGACCCTTCCTCCACACCCTGAGCCCCAGTCCTCCCGCATTGCAACACACCCCGGTGTCTGCTTCCAAAAACCAGAAAAATAGAAAAGTTCGTTCTAGCTAAAAATACACCATCTGTCTGGAAAAATCTCACTCAGCACTGTCGCGTCAACACCGAAGCAGGTTAATAACCGGCCCAGAGCAGAAGGTTTCTTTGTATAATTACTGGGTCCCCCACCAAGGCTCCTCCTCCTCCCCCTCCTCAGCTGCCTCCTTAGGCTCCCGCTGCTGGCACTCCCCTGCTGCTTCCTGGCCACAAGCCGCCACCGCCCCGCCAGCCCTCTGCTCAGGCCAGGGCCCCTCATTCTCTGCTAGGCCTGGGCCATGGGGGCCCAGGGGCTCTCAGCACCGCCTGGGTAGGTGGCCGCCAGGTGGTCACCCTGGCCTTGTCAACCCCACTCATAATCCAAAGATAAATGACTCGAACCAAGATGTCAGTAATCACCCATTAAATTAATAGAGCTTTAAGGCACTCTCATTCTATTTCTTGGTGAGGATGTGATGAGATGTGCACCCCCAAAACCTGTTGCTGGGAGAGCAAATGATTGATACTGCCCCTCTGGAAAGAATTTTGACCGAATAGAACGACAGCCTTAAAAAATATTACATACTTTTTAATCCAGCAATTTCACGTTGAGGAATCTATCTTACAGACTATCATAATCGAAAATATGAACATATTCTGTGTGCATAACATATGCACACAAAAATGTTCACAAAAATGCAGCACTATAATAGTAAAAACCTAGAAAGGACACTACAGCAGGTATGTATATATGGTTTAGTGCAGTGGAATATTATAAAGCCATTACACATGTTTACAAGAGATTTCAAAATACATCACAAATGTTATTTAATGTTAATTGGTAAGAGTGTTCAAAAAGGTCTAAACAGTAAAGATGCAAATATGTTAGAAATACACATACGTAGTATTAAAAGGTTTGCACAAAATATGCCAAATTTGTTAACAGTGGCTTTCTAGGTGGTGACACTTTTTTTTTTTTTGGCTGTGCTGGGTCTTAGTTGTGCCATGCGGGATCTTTCGTTGCAGTGCGTGGGCTCTTCGTTGTGGCAGGCGGGCTTCTCTCTAGTTGTGGCGTGTGGGTTTTCTCTCTTTCTAGTTGTGGCGTGCAGACTCCAGGGCGCGTGGGCTCTCTAGTTGAGATGCGCGGGCTCAGTAGTTGTGGCACACGGGTTTAGTTGCCTGGAGGCATGTGGGATCTTAGTTCCCCGACCAGGGATCAAACCCTCATCTCCTGCATTGGAAGGTGGATTCTTTACCACTGGACCACCAGGGAAGTCCCATGGGTGGTGATACTTTTAATGGTTCTTATTTCATTATACTTTTCTGAATTTTTCTGTTTTCAGCAATGAACACTGACAAATAAAAGAATACTATTCATTCAATGACTATCTAAAAACAGAGTTAAAGGAATATACAAGAAATTGGTATAGTGGCTGTATCTGGAAAGGGGGCTGGAGCAGGGGTCAGTATAGGAGGACGCCTTCCTTTTCCATTTGTATCTTCTGATGTCTTCTAAGTTTTGTACCAGGCTTGTATTACCTATTCAAAAATAAATAAATGAAAAAATTTCAAAGAAGATGCAGAAATACTAAAGCCACAGTTGCTGGGAGTAGAGTGTGAGGGGAAAGCAAGGAAAGTGCTTTCAGCTCCTGAGGGAGATGAGACTCAAGGCCTGGACTCCTCTTGGGCCCAAAGTCTACCACAAGTCACCCAGGACCTGGCTAGGCCAGTGACTTTATTCTGTAAGGCCTGCTTCATCTGACCCCAAATTGGTCAGGAGTCAGGCCATCTCCTCCCGAGAGTGGTTTTCCCAAGGGTAAAGGTAGGCAGGCCAGGGAAGGGACTCCAGGGGACACTGGTGCAGGACCTCTGAGCTGGGACCACCTGTGTCCCCTGGGCCTGGCAGAGTAGGACCCAACACACGAGTTGAATTGGTGGGGCCCCCCATAACAACCCAGTCACCTTCTATGAGTCAGGATAATCATCTAAAAGGACCCCACCCTGCCCCCCATCAACCCAAACAGTGCAAATGTCCAAAGTGGCTTCATCAACCCCAGGAGTGTGGCCTGTAAAGGGCACCTGATGTGTGCTAGATAAGGCCAGATAAAGAGCAGCTTTTCTGGGCTTCCCTGGTGGCCCAGTGGTTAAGAACCCGCCTGCCAGTGCAGGGGACATGGGTTTGATCCCTGGTCCGGGAAGATCCCACATGCCGTGCAGCAACTAAGCCCGTGCACCACAGCTACCGAGTCTGCGCTCTAGAGCCCGCGAGCCACAACTACTGAAGCCAGCGAGCCACAACTACTGAAGCCCGCGTGCTTAGAGCCTGTGCTCCGCAATAAGAGAAGCCACCGCAGTGAGAAGCCCGCGCGCAGCAACGAAGACCCAACACAGCCAAAAATAAATAAATAAATTTATTTTAAAAAAAAGAGCAACTTTTCTGAGATAAAAGTTTGCTCCTTCCTTAATCACCCTGGGTTCTAATTTGCCCTGAAGTTTTCTTTACACACACAGAGGTGCGGGATACTGACTCTGCTCAGCAGGGAGGACAGTGCAGCTTCCTTCCAGGCTCCTGGGACCCAAGGGACATCCTGTGGCTGCCAGGGAGGCTCGGGGCAGTGTGTGCTCACAAGCAGCACAAGGCACCACAGCAGCCTGGAAAGTCAGGTCGCAGGCCCTGGAATCCGGAGCTTTCATTCCTTCTTTAAAGTCACAAATCTGACACCTTCCCTTCCCTTGTGCTCCATGTGTACAACTTCAAATGTCAGAGATACTTTACACAAATGGGTGGAGAAAAGGACTGTTCAGAAAACATTTATTGTAGTTTGATGACACTTGTCAAACTGTGGTTCTGAAAGCAAAGCAAAAACAATATTAGGGGAAACTTAGGGTGGACTCATTTCTTAGAGAAAGTTTATGATTCTACCACTTCAGAAAGAGCAATAATTTACTGAAAATATTTAATTTAAAAAACAGAACTCAGGAACTACTATGACTTTTCAGATGGGGAAAGCAAGCCCCTGGGAGGGTGAGAGCCCAGTCGGGCAGCTACTGGGGGAGGGGCTGGGTGCCACTGACGTTTGTGGCTTCACTCAGCAGGCCGACTGCCCCCTCCCTGAGACCACTCACAAGTCACTGGGTGAGGAAGGGGCATTCAAGAGGTAAACATGATTCCAGCAGGGGACAGCCCCAAGGTCCCAAAGGAAGGCTGGTCCTGCAACGGCTGCCTGGACAGGTGTCATCTTCACATGATGAGATGAGAAGGCTGAACGTGAAGACCTTCTTCCAGCTTCTGTGTGAGTGAGAGTAGATTCAGAAAACTGCCACTACGTGGCAGCAGTCACGGCTTTACTGTTCACCAGCTTCCCAGCTGAAGGGTTGTCAGGGCACACAGGTGCACACAGCCACAAAACACGGCATCTTCTCAAATAATTCCAGAACGGCACAGCCCCAGCCTCTCCAGCAGGAGATTTTGCTACAGTTTAGGGTAATATTCTGATGATGTGGGGCTTCCTGCAGCTCCCCAGTCACCTTCCATGAGTCGGGGGGAATCATCTAAATGGACCCCGCTTCCTGGAGCAGAGGCCTAGTCGTCGTACTGCACTTCCGCCCGGAGCTCCTTGGTGACGTAGTTGGCCAGCATCGCCAGCAGCTGCTGCTGCAGGGCCTCACTGCCCATGACCAGCATGGTCAGCTGCACGGCGTCCGTCCATTGCAGGTGCCTGACGATGGCAGTGGCTTCGTTAAAGAGCTTCTGCTGCTCGGCAGGTGGCAGCTCCATTATGATCTGAGGAACTGGCTTAAACTGTCCACTTGTCATCCACGCGCCTAACAAACCCCCGACGGCCCCCCCTAGAAAACAGGAAGGACTCAATTAGTCGGTCATTTATATTCATAAACGATAGTCACAGGTTCTCGCTGAGTTCACATCTACCGTTGTGACGAGTGGGCACATTCATGAGCAGGTCAGAATGGGCTTGGCTTCATGCCTGCTCCGCCAGGAGGGCAGAGGGCAAAGGTTGACGTGGCCTTTGGTCGATTTGGCTCAGATAATTGACACCCAAACATGCCCTCCCCTAAGCTCTGCGCTCACAGTGCAACACAAAGCATCTCCCCTCCTGAGAGCTGTGCTAACTAAAATCCTCTTCGTGGGCGGAAGGTTTCCATGCTTCTCATAAAAATCTCTCTCATCTCAAAGAACAGGGCTGAGAAGCAAATGCATTATCAGGGAGAACCATCTCAGTGGTGAGGCTGGATGGCTAATATGAGTCTTAGCTCTGAACTTTGAAATTTCCAGTGGAACCACGTGGTTATAAAGGACCCTGCAGACAGATGAGGAGGTATTTTCTCTTGAAACAATGTTTTTCATACAACCCCTCCAAAGTTGTATGATGATAAATAACAAATTTAATGTATTCAACTACTTCTCTTTCTGCTACCCCAAAAGGGCACAAACATTATTTTTAAATGTCAATTTATTATTATCAAAGTTAAAGCACACTATTTTGGAATTTGAAGACCTTGTATCAATGGAAAGTTCTATTTAACCAGGTCAGGTGCAGTCTGCTACAGGAAGATGTCCTAGAGCAGGGGTCTCAAACTCAAGTGCCTACAGGGGTCAGGCAGGTAGCTGAAAGGAGTGAAGCGAGCTGAGTGGGACTGTGGTGACCTGGAGAGACAGGTCGCTGTCTAAAGGAGACATGGCTACCCTACGCCAGCCAATTGCTGCCACATGGAATACCAAGTATGTATCTTTTAAAAGTCTTATGATTTTTATTTATTTATTTATTTTTTGTGGTACGCGGGCCTCTCACTGTTGTGGCCTCTCCTGTTGCACAGCACAGGCTCCAGATGCACAGGCTCAGAGGCCATGGCTCACGGGCCCAGCCGCTCTGCGGCATGTGGGGTCTTCCCGGACCGGGGCACGAACCCGTGTCCCCTGCATTGGCAGGCGGACTCTCAACCACTGCACCACCATGGAAGCCCTGATTTTTAAATATCGGCAATCAGATATTGAAAAGACGCAGCCCAGCTGGATTTGGTGACTTTCTTTAAAAGAGTAGAGTATGGAAAGGGGAAACAGTAACTTTGCAGTGGAGAAACCTGGCGACATGACCTTAGCCAGGTGATCAAGGTGAGCATCACAAGGGAGGTCCTCTGGGTGTCATATGTCCCTGAAATGTGTGACAATACTGCACCTCCACGGTATTCTTTCCAAAGATCCATAACCACAGTCTACTCGTGAGAAAGACATCAGGCAAACCCAAACTGAGAGGAGCTCTCCAAAATACCTGACCAGTACTCCTCAAAAGTATCAAAGTGGTAAAAAACAAGACCAGAGAAACCCTCAGAATGGGAGAAAATATTTGCAAATGAAGCAACCGACATGGGATTAATCTCCAAAATATACAAACCGCTCATGCAGCTGAACATCAAAAAAAGAAACAACCCAATTCAAAAATGAGTGGAAGATCTAAATAGACATTTCTCCAAAGAAGATATACAGATGGCTAAAAAGCACATTAAAAGATGCTCAACATCACTAATCATTAGAGAAATGCAAATCAAAACTACAGTGAGGTACCACCTCACACCAGTCAGAATGGCCATCAACAAGAAATCTACAAACAATAATAGCTGGACAGGGTGTAGAGAAAAGGGAACCCTCATGCACTGTTGGTGGGAACGTAAACTGGTACAGCCACTATGGAGAAGAGTATGGAGGTTCCTTAAAAAACTAAAAATAGAGCTACCAAATGATCCAGCAATCCCACTCCTGGGCATATATCCGGAGAAAACCATAATTCAAAAAGATACATGCACCCCAATGTTCATTGCAGTACTATTTACAATAACCAGGACATGGAAGCAACCTAAATGTCCATCGACGGAGGAATGGATAAAGAAGATGTGGTACATATATACAATGGAATATTACTCAGCCATAAAAAAGAATGAAATAATGCCATTTGCAGCAACATGGATGGACCTAGAGATTGTCATACTGAGTAAAGTAAGTCAAACAAAGACAAATATCATATGATATCACTTATATGTGGAATCTAAAAAAAGGTACAAATGAATTTATCTACGAAACAGAAAGAGTTACAGATGTAGAAAACAAACTTATGGTTACCAGGGGGTAAGGGGGAGGGATAAACTGGAAGACTGGGATTGACATATACACACTAGTATATATAAAACAGAAAACTAATAAGGACATAGCACAGGGATACTCTACTCAATACTCTGTAATGGACTATATGGGAAAAGAATAAAAAAAAGTGGGGTAAAAAAAACAAGACTGGGGAGACTGAAGAGACATGACAATTAAGTGCAATGTACTGTCTTGTGCTGGGTCTGGGACAGAAAAAGATCATGGATGTAGAAACTGATAAAATCCAAATATAGTCTGAAGAATAGTTAATAGTAATGTTAGTGTTGGTTTCTTAGTTTTGACAAGTGTGCCTTGGTAATATAGGAACTGAAACTGGGTGAGAGATATATGGGAATTCTCAGCATTATCTTTGCAACTTCTCTGTAAATCTAATATTATTCCAAAATAAAAAGTTTATCTAAAAGAATGCAGCCCAGGCCACAGAGAACCCATTTGCAAGCTGGACTCACCCAACAGTAAGTAAATCTTGCACTGTCTCAGGAAACCAAGTATGGAGGCACCTGGTAGCACACACCTTCTCTGGGGACCAGCCAGCCTCATGTCCTAGAGGCTGAACACTGCCCTTAGACAGCTTCCCCCCAGTCTGAAAATAAGGAGCATTCTAGGGAGGGAGGGCCAGTCATTTACAAGTTTTACTGAACTTTTCCCCATGACACCAGTGAAACACTTAAGAGCTGATAAGAGTTGCACTCATCTGCACTAAACCTTTGTGAGAACATCAATATTTGATTTAGAGCAGCACTTAATGCAAAAAGTCGCCAGGAAATATTGACCAGAAAATTACCAAGTCTTTGGAGAAGAAAAAATTCCTTTGTTTTCTGGGTAAAATGATGCTCCTGCCCATGACCAGGGGCTGCAAGTAGCGAATCCCTGGGGTTCTCTTTGCAGACATCCTGTTCTCTACCAGCTTTTACTCAATCTGAATAAAATATGTCCTCCCAAAATGGCATTTGGGCACAGCTATACGATAAATGATCCCAGCTAGCCTTCCCTGAGCACATTAGATGGGGTGGGACAAAGATATAGGATGTCACTGAGGAAGAAGGAAATGGCCTTGTCTCCTCCCTCACGGGCTACTTCCTGGATGGCAAGAAGCTGAAGTCAAGACTCACTAATTCACAGAGTCTGGAAATGGAAATGCATAGATGGAAGGTCTGGGGCCACCCACAGGCTGATTTTTCTCCCCGGTGTGGGCTCAGCTTAATACAGTGTCCTTGAATGTCAATCCTGCTACCAGAGGGAAGAACAGAGCAGGAAGCCTTACTGGTGAGCTGGGACACAGAAACCAACCTCAGCAGAAAAGCAGTCACCTCTCCAGCCTGTATTCATGTGAAGACTGCAAGCCATACAGAAAGGACTTCCACCAGACTGTGAGCTTTCCCAGGCCCTGTATCCCACCACAGGCTGCCTGGCACAGAGGAGGCATTCAGTAAATATTTACTGAGCCCAATGCAGCAGACCATGCCTTGAGCCGATGCCCCTGTGTTGCAGGGTCCATCTGAGGCACCTCGAGGGAGGCCTTATCTGGCCCCTCCTCAAGTCAGACCTGGACAGCAGCCAGCTCTCTGACACCACCCCTAGCCCTGTGGTTTGGGCCACAGAGGAATTCTTCCGGTTCATAATCCAAAGGAAGCAACTTCATTCTAGCAACAATGAATGATGGGAAAATCAGCCAAAGTTTCATTTATTGCCAGAAACGGGTTCCCAAACAGAAGCAGGTGGTAAAAGAAGGGGACAGGGGTGATCACTCCACGAGTTAGCTTATTGCTTTTCCTGCGTTGGACTGCTTGCTTTCAGAATGGGGAAGCGCTCTGGGAACGAGCTTATGTAAAGTGGCTCTACAGCATCGGCCCCCAGTAGGTGCCTGGCAAATCTCAGCTTCCTCTCTGGATGTGTAATGGTGATGGGGGGAGGGAGACTGTCCAAGGGACCCAGGACACCCCGAAATCTTCAGACTCTAGGACACATCCCTGGGGGGAAAGGTGTCCTCCAGGTCTGCATGACAGATGCCATCTGAGAGAGCCCTGCACTTCTGAGACATTCACACAGAAGCTTGTGTTTTTAACAGGACGACTTATGTACCCAAAGATCATTTCACAGAAGCAACCTCAACTCAACAAACTTCTCACACAGGACAGAGGCTTTTATGAGGTCTCTGAAGTTTCAAAGGTCTTTTTTTCCCAACAACTGCACTGTCCCTGTGAGGCACTTGCACTTACCAACGGCTAGTCCTGGTGGGCCGCCCACCAAACCACCAACGAAGGCCACGGCCCCTGTGACCAGGGCGCCCCTCCCGGAGTGCCTGACGGCCGCCCTCATTTTCCTCTCCTCAGAGACGGAGCACAGCAGCCTCATGATGTCCTCCACCGCGACGGGCATTGCAGCAGACCTTGAAGGAAGCATTCCAAAGGAGAGTTTTAATGAGTGAAGCATATTTCTACCCAAATGTTGCTCTTCCTAAAGTTTTAAGGAAGGTTCCCCATTTTTGGTACAGAACAATACCTCTGCTGTATGCACGATGACAGCACTCCCCAGTCATGTGCCAAGTCCTTTGCCAAAGAGAAAGCAGGGCAGCTTTCAGTTAATAAGCAGACAGAATCAGCAGGGTGGATGAAAGGTCTTCTCTGCCCTCTGATTAACTTCTGATTTACAACAGGTTAAGGAGCAACGCTGGCCACATGTTCCACCAGTTCATCACGAGTGAGGCAAGTCTGAGCTCTCTTGCGTCAGGGCCTTGCAGCTGGCTCAGGCAATCCCCGAGCACAAACCTTGGCCGAGTGCACAAAGTCCCAGCCCCTGGTCGTCTCCTGTGTGACAGGGCATCTCTGCCCACGCCAAGCCAGAGAAGGGGAAAGCACAGGACTCTGCAACCGCACAGCCTTCACCCACTGGATGACCCTGAGCAGAATGGCAGATTCTTCACCTGTAAGATGGAGATAAACCACCTATAGGCTGGATTCTTGCAAAGTGTAAGTAGAATGGAAGCAAAGTGCCTGGAGCGAGTCTGGAACACTGCAGACTCTCAGACATGATGGCTCTAAATAAACGTTTGGTTCCTAACATACACCACTGGCTTCTATAAGCAACCACTCATAGAGTCAATCCAGTTCTACTTATGAGACATCAAAGGCAAGGACAGGATGATGTAGTAAGATGAAACAACCAGAGAATAAAATAAATCAAAGAATTCCAGGGGTTTGCATATGGATGGACAGATGACAGATGGATGGGTGTACTTTGGAACAATGACCTTTAGAACAATACTCTGGGGTCAGGAAACTGTTTGCCACACTAGCAGGAAAAGGACAGGCAGGGGCAAGGGTGAGGGCAGGTCAGGCTCCGCCCCAAGGCTGGTGGGAATGGAGAGCTTTGGCACTGATGGGCCACCTGGCAGGATAGGAAGTAAAATCAAAGCAGCAATGAGCAGGTGATTCTCCTTCCAGCTTCGGCTAGACCCAAGGCTCGGTGGGCACTTTCCTTTCTCACCAACACTCCCCTTTTCATTTAAGGCTGAGACATGCAAACGTTCACTAAAGGAACTCGACTGTGGAAGTTTGGAGCAGACTCTATTACTCAATATCCTTTGGATAGATGAGGTTTTTTTTTTAAACGCAAGGATAATCCAGAATTAGTCTCTAACGTAAAATTACCCTCCCAATCCCGAGAGAGAATTCTCAGCCCTTAGAACAAATCTGTGGATCTCCTGTATCACCAGTCAGAACGTCTTTGTAGTCCCAGGAGAGGTAAGAGGGATCCTGTGCTCCAGCCCCTGTAAATTTCCCCTCTTTTCCTTTTATATTCTTGACATCAGTGATTCTCCACCAGTGCATAGGAGTCACTGAAGATCTTGTTAAACACGGCCCCTATGGGCAGGGTGAGATTCTGTATTTACAAGCACCCTCAGGTGATCTTCTGCCCTCACTTTGGACAGCAGGAGTCTTATGAGAGCATGACTCAAGATGTTTGACGTCTGTTACTCAGTCCTTGAGTTCAGAAATGCAAAGAGGCATCCGCCAGATGTGTCTGTTCACCAGGGGTGTGAGAGGCAGTGGAGGGGCAGTCCTGCAGGGTTGCCCAAGGGACTAGAGGAGAATTCAAGTGTGTTTGTCCTTGCTCTGGCTCCCAAGTGTCCTGGATCTGCTAAAATGCCTGCTAGCTTCCAGGTCCCTCTGCTCACCAGTGGTGACCACGTGTAGACAGAGCACATGCCCCCTCCTCCTCCCTGCAAGAGAGCCCCCTTCCACCCTTCCAGAGGTCAAGAATTTTCCAGGCACAACTGTCAAGATAACATTATAGCATTAATAACAGCGAAGGAACTGCACTCAGAAATGGGGGGAGAGAGAGTAACCTGATTTACCCAAAAGCCATGGTCCTGTAAAACTATGCAAACAAAATGTTTAATTTCAAGTACATATTAAGATAACCAAAGGAATTAATTTCATGGTAAAACCTTTCAAAAAGCTAAAAATCCTCCTGTAAAATATCTAGTCACCTTCTAGCTTAGCTCTGGTTTATATCCAGCTTTTTATCTGTCACTTATGCTGAAAAAAGGGAGATGAAGCACCCTCTGGAGGCTGCAATGAGCCTCCCATTCCCAGAGGCATGAAGACCTTGAGCCTTGCCATGCTTGATCTGCAAGTCTGGCTTCTAGGCCAGTGTATTCTGCCCGGATGCCACTCCTAAAACAGGTTTTCTGCAGAATTATGGATCTGTATTCTTGAAACGGTTTCTGCACAGCAAGAAAAGGTATGTAAAAGAGGAAGGAAATAGATATATACCCATTTCACCCTCTACTGTCTATTAAAAAAACCCACAAAACAAAAACCAAAAAAACAGTTTCCAACCTGCTCTGAATGACTTTAGGTCGAAACCCACAGGGGCTAATGAGACATCACTGTGCAAATGCCACTTCCAACCTCCACTTAGCCCAGCTGGGCCAGCACAAGGCACAAGCCCAGAGCTCTGTAGGACTGGAGAGCCAGCAGGTGTCATGGTGTGTGGGAGGGGAGGCAAGGAAGTGGCCTGATTCCAGCTGGGTTCAATGGTTCCACACCATGGGTAGAGAGGTGGCATTGTGGCTGCCTCCATCCAAGGGAATGCTGGTTTAATTTCCTTGTAAGAATCATTTTAGAAGTTAGAGCATCAATAGACTCTTGTTGTGGAAGAAAGGTTTGCAGCCCCATCTCCTGAGCCCTTGCTAAAAAGTTCAGCCTCCCAACTTCTCCAGGGCTGCCAGATTGAGGAAGGAAGCCGGTCCTGCTTCTCCTTCTCCCACTCCAGCTGCCTTTGTCTGTAAGCAGTAGAGAAGTGGGTGAGGAGGGAGGAGACAGGAGCACTCTGATGGGGACAGACCTCAATGGGGCGGGAGTGTGCCTCCCCCCATATCACACCTATTTCAGAATCAGATTTGTCCACGAAACAGGCTCCGGTCACAGGAAGCCCATCTGCCAGCCACAGGGAAGGCAAATGCCAACGTGAAGCCCTGGTTTCCTGTAAGCACCCAGGCTGGTCTGCCGATTACAGCAGGGATCTGGGGGAGAGGGAGATGAGCCCGTCCCTGAGACTATAGCCTGGCTTTCTGAGGTGGACCAGATTGTGAGAGATGAGGAGAGGAAGGCTGCAGAGCTAACACAGACCTCCATGCACACAGCTCTTTTTAAAAATTAGAAAAGCAGGGCCACTTAAGAATCAGAGTGATGCTGCCCACCTGCAATCCTCAGTACTTTCTACTTTGCTAGTGAAATTTACAAAGCTCCAGTGTGCCCACTGGCTCCTATAAACCGTGTCTTTCCACCTCTCCATGCCCCAGGGCAAAGACTGGATCCCACCAGCAAACATTGTCAGATTAGCCCACAGACTTTTTAAAAATGAATTAGTTGCCAGAATTTTAAAATCAAGAGATTTCACATACACCTCAGACTTGTGATTTCTCCTGAAAAATCAAAAGCACAAGCCACACTGGGGCCGCCATCTGCAGCAACGCAGGCCAGAGCCGAGCAGGACCCTAGCAGAGCACACGTTACCTACCTACCTGGCCCATGAGCAAGTCGCTTCACACCCTCTCAAAATATTCCTATTTCTTTTGTTTGTTTGTTTTAAAGGCTAAAGAAGCTACCAGTCCCCACAAAGTTAATCTCCCCCAGCCCCTAAATCAGTAACATCCCTTCCTGATCACCTCTAAACTAGCGTCCAGATTCTCTTCCCAGAGGGCAAGGCCAAGGGTGCTCCGCCCTGCGGATATAACACCAGCCACACGCACCGCGGTTCCTGCGGGAAGTCACACGCGCGGGCACACGCACACACAGGAGTTCCTGCAGGAGGTGACACGCACACACAGCCCTCCGTGTACCCCGATTCTCCATATGGAAAATGAATGCACGAAGAGCGTGCGCCAAGCACGGGAGAGCCAGGCCCGCGACCAGCTGGCATGCCAGCCGCTCCGGGCGCCCCTCCCCCTCCCGGCTCCAGCAGCTCGGAGCCCTTTACCTGCGGAGGCGGCGCCGCGAGGTCACAGGCCGGCAGGCGCAGGGACACCAGGCCGCCCCTCCCGGCGCGCAGGCCCCACCCTCCCGCCTTCCGGCTCTTCAGCGCTGGGCCTTCCGGGGCGCCACCCACCTGGTCGCGCAGCCGCCGCCGCCGCCGCCGCGCTCTCGGCCCAGGCCCGGCTCCGGGAGCGGCCCTGCCGGATGCGGAACCTGGAGTGGGGTCGCTGGGGCCCCGTGGCCGCGCGCACCCCTGCCTTCCACCCCGCCCACATCCGTTTTAGGTCCAGGTTCCCTTGGACCTTGCTCAAGCCTGGGGCCCTCCTGGGAGACTCTTTGGCCCTTCGCTCAGGACCTAAGGACCCCCTCCCTTCCCCCCATTTCCGGCGCGGGAGAGAGCACGGCAGCCTTGACAAGTAAAGGCGCTGAATTAATATTCGGTGAATATTCGGGGCAGAGTCAAACACCAGCTGGCCGCAGCGCGGGTACCGGCGGCATCTGGGTCTGGGGCTTTGCAAAGGCCTAGCGCCACCTTTGCTCCTGGGGTTCCAAGGGAAGAGGAAGTGCAGTTTCGGGGCAAAGCTGAGGTTGGGGAGGCTCTTGGGAGGGTGCAAAGGCTGAGGGTGGTGGGTAACAGAAGGGCCAGGGACTACTTTAGGGGGCATATGGAGAAGGCTTCCCCCCATCTCCTCCGAGCCTTCAGACAAGATCTGGCCTGGAACCATCCCAAATCTGAAAAAGACTTCTGGGGGCTTACACTGCACTGTCTCACTCAATCCTGACAGCAATCCTGCAACATAGGCATGGTTGCCACTGCCATATTACAGATAGGAGAAGGGAGGCAGCAAGGCGCAGAGAGATTGATCTACCCAAGGCCGCCAAGATAGTGAGTGTCAAGGTCCAGACTCCATCTTGGGTCCACCTGCCTCAAAGCCCCTGCTTGTAACCAGCACTCTGCCTTGCTTTCCCGGGTGCTGTGGGCATCCAGAGGGTGAGCCTCTTTCACACTACCAGAACAATTTTGTTACTTTTCTTTTTTTTTTTAATGGGTAAGTACTATGGGTATGTTTGTTTGTGAACTATAGATATATAGATACATATCTCACTTTACTGAGGTATGACTGACATACAAAAAGCTATACGTATTCAATGTATACAAAACCTGATGAGTTTAGGGATGAATTTATACCCGTGAAACCATCACCACCATCAAGGCCATAAATACAGACATCGCCTCTGGACGTTTCGTCCAGCCCCCTTTATTATTATTATGATTTGTGTTTGGGGATGTGGTAAGAATACTTAACATAAGATCTACCCTCTTAGCAAACTTTAGTGTACAGTATGGTATTGTTAGCTATAGATACTATTCTGTATTAGATCTCTAGAACTTATTTATCTTAGTTAACTGAAACTTTGTATTCTTTATCATCATTTTGTCACTTCTGTTTCCCCTCTGTCCCCATTGTGAGAAAGGGCCTAAAGCATTAACCAGAGTTCCCCTGGCCACAGTGAAATAACCCCATTTGTTCCTGAATAGGAGCTTTTGTATGAGTTTGGGTAACTTTCAAGAGTGAAAATTAACCAAAGTTAAGAATAGCCCAACTCCCTGGGGTGTCTCCAGGCATGGGCCTGGGTGAGATTCTCCTGTTCCTCTGCAGGCAGCTCGCTCTGGCAGCACATTAAGGAACTGGGCCTGCTCACTTCCCCAGAGATGGGGAGGAGAGGATAGTGGGGAAGGAAAGATGCTGGAAGGGAAAGAAACTTCAAGGTGGGGACCCTCTAGAGAAGGTTAACTATAAGAAGTCATGCAAACATACAACCCATCAGCAACTTGGGAACTTCATTCTGATATGAATAAAGTCATAAAATGCACACACCAAAGCCCATAAATATAACACATGGTACCACATTCTCATAATGGCAGCTGGACCTCCTGCGAAGTGGAGGAGGTCCCATGAATGAGGTGCACAGTGGGGTCTCCATCCTGGTGTGGTGACTGTGTACTGACCCAGCATCCAGCTAGTGCCTTCATAATGCTTATAGTCTTAAGGTCTGGCTGGATGACCTTGGGAAACTTCTCTGTGCCTCAGTTTCCTCATTTGGGAAATGACAGTAATAATAGTACCTGTCTCATAGGATTGTTCTGAAGGTTAAAGGAGGTAATGTGTAGGAATCTAGATCATTCTTGTTTACATCATAGGTTATGAAAATGAACCTCCAATTCCCAAATGTGAGCCTCATATGCCCAGAGTGGCAGGAAATTCAATTCCACCCCAGCCTTCATAATGCACCCTCTTCCTGATAGGCCCAACAATCTCCCAGGGTGCTAGGTTTTGTTCAAAGAGCCAGATGGAGCCAGAACTCAGGTGGGGTCCCCTGAGGCCAGCGCCCTCATCCTCCCCTTTTCCAGAGGATGAGTGAGGCAGCTCCCCACTTTCGCAGCTCTTTCAGGATAAGCCTACCCGGACCCAGGGCTGGATGATCCAAGCACAGGACACACACATAAACCCCTGCAATCTCTTAATAAGAGCATACGAGTAAACCAGATGTCATTTTCAAAACTAAAACGTGTTCTTTTTATTTGAAATGACCTCTAAGGAAGCACCATAGTCTGTCTGGTGCTTAAGGATTCCTGGGGATCTTGATCTAGCCTCGCAGACAGTCATTTGTCCCAAGGCACTCACAGAGCCAAGGTTTTGGGTCAGGAGAGGTTTCAGCCCCACATGCTGGGTCCAGCACATGTGGGGCTGAAAGGACTTCTGAGTCCTTAGCCCTGGAGGCAAAGGAGGTCTCCTCACCTCCCAGTCCTTCCCCCAGGATGCATTCCATTCCTTTCGCCTGTGAAGTGTTCAACACACTTTTTGGCACATACCAGGTGTATTAGTTTGCTGGGGCCCCATAACAAAGTACCACAAACTGGGTGGCTCAAAAGGGAAATTTATTGTCTAACAATAATATACATCTTTGTTTACTAAATAATTAGCTCTGTTACGTAAACCATAAAAATCACGATTCTCAGATCATTATATCAGAGGAACAAGAATGTTTCTGAATTCTTATAATCTGAATTTTGATTGAGGATCATTGAAGATCCACAATTAATCCATTGTTAATTAATAAAAGTGAACGGTTTTTAATGTGTTAAAAAAATAAAAAAGAAGTCCAAGGAGTTGGCAGGGCATGCTCCCTCCGAAACCTGTAGGGGAGGATCCT
Source organism: Lagenorhynchus albirostris (assembly GCF_949774975.1). Lineage (NCBI taxonomy): Eukaryota > Metazoa > Chordata > Mammalia > Artiodactyla > Delphinidae > Lagenorhynchus > Lagenorhynchus albirostris. The sequence goes on along the minus strand of NC_083113.1, from coordinate 21,706,709 downwards.
TCCTTGACTGTTCTAGCCTCTGGTTGTGGCCACCAATCCTTGGTGTTCCATGGCTTGCAGCTGCATCTCTGCCTTTTCTGTCACATGATGTTCTCCCTGTGTGTCTGTGTGAGTGTCCAAATTTCCCTCTTATTATAGGACAGCAGTCATATTGGAGTAAGGGCCCACCCTACTGACCTCATCTTAACTTGACTACATCTGCAAAGACCCTATTTCCAGATAAGGATGTATTCATAAGTACCGGGGGTTAGGACTTGAACATATGTTTGGGGGTGACACAATTCAATCCATAACACCAGTTATTCAGAAAATGCCAGCTATGATGATTGTTATCCAAGCATGCACAGCATGCACATGGTACCTGCAAGCATGCTAAAAATACCACTCTCAGCCATGCCTTGTGTCGAGCCTGTTGTATACAGGTGACCATCTAGCCGCCTGCCTTTAGTCTTGGGAGAGCTTAATTCCGAAAGGGTTGTTGAGGGACAAGGTGGCTTTGGGACTGGTAATGAGCTCCTCCTGGGTTTCATCATTGTTCTTCTAAATAAGTAATTCATCTTCTTCCTTGCTGTTTACATCCTTCACATATTTGTAGATGGTTATCCTGTCCCTTTAGTCATTACTTAGCACCACTCTACATATTTGCCATGGTGTTGAGTGTGTGCTCTCCTCATTGTCATGCTTAGTATTATTATTTCCTCCTGGCCCACTCCCTGGGTCCCTCAGCCACCATCACCACTGTGTGACTCTCCTTCAGGTCCCCAGACTTTCAAGTAACAAGTTCCTTGGCATGGAACATTAGAAGTCAGTAGTGGTGACAAGGGATGCTTGCAGGCCCTCTGGCCCCCTACTCCTCTGTCATTTTTGTCGGTTTCCCCAAAGCCACATCAAATAAATAGACAAGCTAAGTAAAAACAATGTGCTTACAGTGCAAATACTGTTTCCAGACAAATCTCCCTGTCCCTGGTTTCATCCGGATAATCTCAATTTCTTCAACTATAAAATAAGGATAAGAATTCCCGCTCTCAGCAACCTGGGATTACTGTGAAGACTACATGAGGAAGAGTGTGGAAAAGTGCTTTGTAAACCACAAAGCAGGGGGAGTGGCAGTACCAGCAATGCCTTCAACATACGATTAGATTTCTGCAGAAAGTTCCAGGGGTCAGCTGTTCTGAAAAGCTAGAAATTCTAAGTTAGAATTTACAAAATGAACTTGATAGAACTGAGATTCACCCTAAAATCTGTTTGTTGAAAGAATATAGAGATGCCCTACTTCAAAATCTACTATTAGATTTTTGTATTCCAAAAAAATGTGTGGAACTCAGAGCTGGATGGGCCCTTGGAGACATGTTACAGATGGCCCTGAGGAGGCTTTGGAAGGTTATGCTGCTATAAAAGATTTTTTTTTTTTAATCCACCTTGTCTTCCATTTCAGATCTCACTGAAGAGTTCTTCTGTACCCAGAAGACTTATTTTCAGTCTGAGAAGAATGATTTTCAATGGTTCTGTTGAACATGCAATTCTCATGCAAGTATTTCTATAATTACCCTGTTTCAGTTATAATACAGTTTCTGGAACAATAGGACTTTTATTGTATTGCCATATCTGTTATAATAGATGTTTTATTACAGAAAATTATGGTAGAGTCACTATTATGATTCTGAAGTTTTTATTTCAAATTGTTCATAGGATGGAAATTCTTTCTCCCAAGTAGTTTTTACTTTAATGGTGCTTTGAGCTTTTTGGGTTTTTTAAACTTTTTTGGGGATTTTGTTCAATGGCAGAATGTGTTCTTTTGCTCCAGTACATACTGTGGATGAAAAGTTACCCCTGGTGTTTGTTTGTTTGTTCTTAGCGTGTGGTGCACAGAAATTTTTTTTTTAAATGCCATCTAGATTGTTCTATATATATCTGCATACATTAGCCTGCTCAGGCTGCCGTAGCAAATACCACAGACTGAGTGGCTCAAACAACAGAAATTTATTTCTCACAGTCTGGAGGCTAGAAGTCCAAGAGCAAGGTGCTGGCAAAGATAGGTTTCATTCTGAGGCCTCTTTTCTTGGCTTGCAGGCAGCTGCCATCTTGTTGTGTGCTCATATGACCTCTTCTATGTACATTCAGGGAGAGAGAACAAGCTCTCTACTATCTCCTCTTATGAGGACACTAATCCTATCAGATCAGGGCCCCACCCTTATGACCTCATTTAACCTTAATTACCTCCTTACGGGCCCCATCTCCAAACACAGTCACATTGGAGGTTAGGACTTCAACACATGAATCTGGGGACACACAGTTCAGTCCACAGCACTGCATAACTTTTATTATTATTGCAGAAGAAATTCCCAGAGCCCTTGTATTAAATAAAGTTAATAAACTATATTTGAGAAGGAATAAATAATATTAGTGAGAATGACAACAGAGAAGTTGAGACTTCAAGCACAGAGTTGGTAATAGCCTATTTCAGATGGTGGCCCCACTGGGGGAGAAGAATGGGGGCTGAAGTTTTTCTTGATAAATTTACTGGCCTCAGACCCCCAGCTGGGGTCTGGAAGCATGTTTGTTGGCTCCAGCGTGATGGTTTTGGCCCATAGGAAGATTCCACCTCAGGTGCAAGGTGATTCTGAAATCTCAGACGTCAGGTCAAGCTCTAGACCCAGTGGACCTGTCCACATTGTAGGATTTAAGAACTATGAAAAGTCCCAAAATATCTGTGCACAGGTCCAGCACCATCAGGACCTGCCTCTGAGTTTAGCCATCATTTCCACGTGCCCCTGGTAGAGCACACTCCCCGGCTTAGAGTCCAGAACTATTGATGGAGGGACAAGTCCTGGGCCCTGGGGAAAACAGAGGCTCTCCAGTCATGGTCTTTAACTAGAAAGACCTTAATTCATCCATGCTCCTGGGTTTCTAGATGATTCTTTAGGCTCCCCAAGAAAGAGAGAGGAAGGGATTTGCCATGGTTATGGCATTAGTAACAGAATCATAACAAAGGTCTAAACCTCTTGGTTTCCCAGCCTCTGTTCTTCCCACAGCACACGCTCCAACAGGGAAGGGAGGAGACCCTGGAGGGTACTGGGGGTGGGGGTGCTGAGCATTGGGTGCTGAATGCCTTTGAAGCCTGGGAGGTGGGTAAACACACACACACACACACACACACACACACACACACACACACACACACACACACACACACACACACACAGAGTAAACGTGGAGAAAATCAGGGAGGAGACTGTTAGGGAATCTTCCAACGTAGAAAACAATCAGGTAGTTTGGAGCTCCCAGAAGAGAGGGACTTTGGAATTCAAAGCATTCTTTTGAGGCTCAGAGGCACTGGGAGATGGGGTTTCTGGGGTCTTACCTCCTCTCCTCCCCCCACTCCCATCCCACAGTGTGGCTGTCCACTGCAAAATGTCAACTGCCTTGTGGGAATAAAATCCTGACTTCAGGATGGAAACCGGTGAGGAAAGGGAACTGCTTTGCACACATTTGGCCCCTTTGCTGGGCCACATTTCTGTTAAGCAAGCAGAGACTTGTCCTGTGTTCCCATCAATGCTTATCCGCTTGTGGACCTCAGGTAAATGATGCTTCATTCACCTCAGTGTTCAGGCCCTGATAAGGCAGACTTTGGGGCGATGGTTTGGGGAGATAAACATATATTATCTCTGGCAGTTTCTGTAAGTTAGGATTTCAAGCATGCGGAGAGGGCACCCAGTAGTCGTTTCTACCAGGGATCCCCTCCCCTGCCCGAGGCTCAGGCAGGTGCCAGGTCCTAGGCCCTCGCCTCTCCTTGGTCGAAATCCCCGCCGTAGGATTGCCTTCCTCAGTTGCCATCACGCTTTGCTGTCGCGGCCCAAGGCGGGAGACAGCCACGTTGGCTGGGATCACAGGCCCACGCCTTGGTGAAGGCCCTGCCGGTGCCAGCAGCTAGTGGAGAGTGATCAGAGCGAGACAAGAGATTCCACCCAAGTAAGCTCCTCAAAGCATCTCCTGAGCCCTCAGAGATTACACCGCCCACACAATGCGCGCAAAGCGCCTTCCGATAATGCGGCAGACAGCGGGGCGCGGGGTCGCGGCAGGGATGCTCAGCGCGCGGGGATGATCGGCGCCCGCACTCGCGCGGGCCCAGGTCGGCGGCACGCCGGCTCACCCAGTGCCTTGCTCCTCCCCGAAAACAAAGGCCCGGGGCCAATCTTTGCGGGGCAGCGGGGGGAAGGGCCGTGCTGGCTCCGCTTGAGCAACAAACAGAGCAAGCAGACAAAGGGCATGGCCCGCGGGTGCGCGCGGTGGGGAAGCAGTGCAGCTCGGTTGGAATATCGTGTGTGGATTTGAGACCAATGGGAAGCGCTCCCAACAATGCCCGTTGTTTTCACCGGGCTGATTTTTGCTCAGTTTCATCAAGTAATTTGCATTCCATTTTAAATAAAACAAATGAATTATGGCCGAGTTTTTGTTTTATTTATATTAAATAATGGCTTCCTTTCCTTTATTATTGAGATAGTTCTTCCTGAGCAGGGTGCACAGTGGGCAAAGGGAAGCTCTCCCGCTGGCCAGATCCCAGCTTCCTGTCTGCTGAGCCGGATAGTAAACTCCCAGGACGCCCTTCGTTTGTTCTGGCTGTCCCGCGTAGCAGGGGGAATAAACTAGAACATCAGCCCTCTCCTTTCTTAAGCCTCCCTTTCTTGCGGTGGAAGCTCCAGAATCTCCATGTAGGAGGGGCTCAGAGGCAATGTGGTCAGAAAGAGCTGGACGGTTAAAGGGCTTCTCTTAAAGTGGTATTTGCAAACTAAGCACACTGTTTACTAGGGTTTATGTTGCAACTTTTAAAAAGGAGAATATTTTCTAAAATTCCTTTTCTAAAATTTTCATAAGACTGAGGAAGTGTCAATAGTTGGATTCAGGAGCAGCATAACATCACTGTATTTGTTATTATTGCTGCATAACAAATTACTTCAAAACGTAGTGGCTTAAGACAACAATAAACATCTAATATCTCTCACAAAATTCTGGAGTGCTTTATCTGGACAGTTCTAGCTTGCGGTCTCTCATGAGGGTGCAGTCATTTGAAGGCTTGATTGGGGCAGGAGAGTCCATTTCCAAGGCCTCAGTTCCTTGACACCTGGGCCTATCCACAGGGCAGCTTGAGCATTCTCATAACTAAGCAGTGGGCTTCCTTCAGAGCCAATGATCCAAGAAACAAAGCAGAAGCCACAATATCTTTAGGATCTAGCTTTGAAAGTTACACACCATCACTTTCTCAACATCCTATTGGTTAAGCAGTCCAGCATTTGTCAATATGGGAGGGGATTACACAAAGGTACACATACAAGCACTGGAGGATCATTGAGGACCATCTTAGAGACTGGTTACCACAAGTGATTATCACTGATATTGTTCGGCAGGGGTTTTTTGAGGGTCTGGAGGAGAATACTATATGCCTAAAGCCAACATTTCTTATTTGTCTTTCTTGTCAATGCAAACTTAAATGGTCCATCACCTTTGATGGTCTTCCATGTCAGCCCAGCCAGTTTATTGTGTTTATTGCACAGCCGGTTTATCTGTGCAATAAACATGGACTCAGGGTCCTCTCAGTGCTGGCCTCACCTCCAGATTGGGGAATAGAGCAGTAGTCAAGGGAGACAAGATCCCCCTCTTGGCTCCCTGACGTTCTGGAGAGAGGAGACATAAGGAGACAAACACATGGCAATTAGGGCTATAATGCTATAGGCAGTGCTGTCACCTGGGGGATTCAGGAAGGACACTAAGCCCTGAATGCCATGGTTGGCAGTCTGTATACCTTGGTCCTCCCCAAATTGGAAATCTCCAATGACGCAGGCATTGCATTAAGGTGGCTGCAAGCCAAACCTTTAGTAGAATAACAGCCTAGATAAAATGGACTTTTGATATCATCACAGCCCTCATGGACCACCCCTCATGTATACAACACTCTCCCTTCCAGAATGTGAGAGCCATAGGAGAGGAACTATGTTTTATTTACTCCTGGGTCTTTAGTGCCTAAAGAATGACTAGTATGTAATTGGTATTCACTAATGACTACTGTTAGTAATAATTATTTAATAGTTATCAGCCTGTTGGTTCCCCAAGTCTTTCAGTCTTAATGGAAGTTACCCATTAATAAATAAAAGTGACTCAAGCTCTCAATCCACGGACAGTAGAACAGCAGCACTGAATCCTAGAGACTGCTGATAGGTGTGGTGAAAACAAACTCCATTTCTCCTGAGCAGAAGTCCCTGGGGCCTGGCTCTTCCTGGCCCCTCTCCTAGCCTCCCTTCCCAGCTCCTGCGTCAGCAGCCCTCTTCCTGCTTAGCTTCCCTGGACTGAATGAACAGGGAATTCCAGAGCTTCCCACCAACTTCCCCAAAGCATCTCTAATGCAAGTTGCTCTGTGCTGCAGACTTTGACTTGCAGCCTCCAGAGAGAGTTACATGAAACAGCATGGTCCATCAAGTGGCCTGAGAGGGAATACTGAGTCATCCGGATTCTTTACAGTTACTGGGGCCCAGCCAGGCTCTCCTCAGCTTATTGGGTCTCTTACTATTCTCTTCCCAATGGACCAGCCTCAACTCATTTCCACACTCTTCCTAGACTCCCGTTCCCATAGCCAATGTCAGTAACATGCTCATCCAGGCCTCAGTAGTTAGGAGTCCAAAGCTCTGAACTAAGGCCTTACCTTTAGCATCGTCAAAATTTGAGGCTTCATACCCAGCATTCTTCTAGATGGAGGGAAGCCACGGGTATAAAGGTTTACTCTGTTCCCGTAATGAATTACACTCCCCCTTCTCTTTAGAAGGCACAAAATTTCTGGGTTTTTTAATAGCAGTTTTTCATTCTGGTTATACTTAGATATACATACATACCCACAAGACTGCTGATTACATTTTTTCGAGATCTTCTGGTGTACTGTCACTTTGCAAAACAATTTGTTGTCCATGCAGTGACTTTAGGGGCTTTCTAAGATTGTCTGTTCTCAAAGACTGTTTATCAGACAGGTGGCACAACTGAGTGAATCCCAGCCATTCTGTAGACAGGAGGACTGAGGAAGAAGTTCAGAGGGCATTCTGGAGTGATTTGCAACTCCTCAAACAGAAATATAACATCTTCTTTCATCCTCTGCAGAGTCTGGAGTGAAATTCACACCTTTTTATTTCTTCCCATCACTTAAAATCAAATTCTCGCCCTTAATACTTCCTTTCAGAACTGCACCCAAAATGATGATGTCTTCTCATGCATATGAATTACCCGAAGTGTATGAGAATCAACCCCACTGGAGTGTGCTAAAGCCTTAACTCAACTGCCTTGAAAGCTGCTAAGCCCTGATTAAGGCAAAGGTGTCTTTTTATTTTATAAGACATTTAGGATAGTTCACATCACCGTGTACAGATGCACTGAAATCGATTGTGGGGGGAACTATAAAGAGAGCATATGCTCCCTGTATCTGTTCCTGAGCCAGGTAGGATGCTGAATTCTGATGAGGGATTAAGGCAGACAGCGGCATCTGTCTCCTTGCAAACACCTGTTTGGACACTGGTCTGACACCCTTCCTCATGTTCATCCTGGGAAGGTGTTGCATTTTCACTTGAAACCTCATGATCTGGCATGGTGTCTTCTACAGACCACAGGGACACTCAGCAATTAATTGCCGGAGAAACAAAGCATAAAACATGACTTTTTTTTCTTTTTTGGCTGCGTTGGGTCTTCGTTGCGGTGCGGGGGCTTTCTCTAGTTGCGGTGAGCAGGGGCTACTCTTCGTTGTGGTGCGCGGGCTTCTCATTGCGGTGGCTTCTCTTGTTGCAGCAGAGCACGGGCTCTAGGCACACGGGCTTCAGCAGTTGTGGTTCGCGGGCTCTAGAGCGCAGGCTCAGTAGTTTTGGAGCCCGGGCTTAGTTGCTCCGCGGCACGTGGGATCTTCCCGGGCCAGGGATCAAACCCGTGTCTGCTGCATTGGCAGGAGGATTCTTAACCACTGTGCCCCCAGGGAAGCCTGAAATTTTATTTTAAACAAAGAGGTGGAACACATTTATTCTCCAAAGATTCAAACACCTGATGATCTCTCCTTAGAGAAAAACAATGAAAAGTAGCCTCTCCTGTAACAAATTTCCACTAACAGCTTTTGCCGAAGTCAAACTTCGGTGCTGAGCTCAGGACATGAATTGAAGATACCACTAGGGGGTGCTAGAGGTCAGGCAATCTAGGAACCATTGGCACTTGGGAGAGCTCAAACACAGCCGCTTTTAATCTAACAAACTAAGCATTTCACTTAGAACTGTACATTGAAAATGACCTATGTCTTCACTATTTATGCTATGATGAAATTTTTCTATATGTTCTCAATTTGATAAATTTGTGTACCCGGTGATCACATGGAATTTCAAGACTGGCTGAAAGTTACAGAACCCTGGTCTCTATGATAAACACCAAGTATTTTAAGTACTTTATGTTTTTATCCTTTTAAGCCTGACACAGACAGAAATCCCACTCATGGACTTCAGTTATTTTCCAGGGGAAGTCAGATTTGGAGACACTGTCTTTACCTGGGTCCTTCCCAAAAGCAGAACCTGAAAAAAAAAAAGACTTGGAGGAAGGTAGCTTATTTGAGAGGGGATCCCAGGAACAGGAATGAGGAACCAGAGGAAATGACAGGGAAGGGGGAGATGCATTATTAAGGCTAGTTGGTCACTGCTGTCGGCAACCAGGACTGGATCCTGTGGGGACATATAAAAGACCTCTCAGAAATCTCTGCCTGCCCCACATTGGTTGACAACTCCCAGGGAATGTTAATTTCCTGTACTTCCAGGCTGCACATGTGGGGTGCAGGCTGAATGGGGTCTTTCCGCCATTGCATGCCACAGCATTAAGGAAACCCCGGGGCCAAAAGCAAAAACACAATTGGGGCAAGGTGCAGTCAGGACCAGGTAACCTGAAGCTTGCCCAAGACCATCCACCACAGCCGTAGCTGGAGCAGAGTTGAAGCCATGAGGATGTGGAGCAGAGCACAAGATATGTCTAATACAGTCCATCCCTTGTACCAGTCAGATCCATTCATGCCCTGCATTAAATCCAATCTGTCACCAAGTCTTCAAGGCGAGGGCCAACCAAAATCTCTACTGTAAATGGATGGTCCCAGAGCTGTTACAGATAGTCATTATCTCCTTTCCATAGCAGACATCCTAGACTTCCCTCCCTCTTGGCCAGCCTTCAGCTTGTCTAAACTGTGTGCCTGGTGAGGTGACCACACCTCCACCACTGAGAGTTCTAAGTCCTCAGCTGATCTGTCTTGGGGCCCATGGCTGCTGTGATTGCCCATTTACCTTTATTGCAGGACACAGACTCACCGAGACACCCAGTGGATCCCCTGAGACCAGATGTACCCGGTCTGCGCTCCCTGTAGAGCAACAACTCTATCTCTTTATGATAAGCAGGATCACACTGTAATCACAGCCTTTATTTTTATTGTGGTAAAATATATACCGCAAAAAAATTTGCCATTTTAAAGTGTACAATTCAGGGGCATTAATTACATTTACAGTGTTGTGCAATCATCACTATTTCTAAAAGATTTTAATCACCCCAAACAGAAACTCTGTACCCATTAAGCAACAATTCCCCATTCCCCCTTCCCCACAATCCCTGGTAACTGCTAACCTATGTCCTGTCTCTATGAATTTGCCTATTCTAGATATTTCATATAAATATAATCAGAAAATATATGTCCTTTTGTGACTGGCTTATTTTACTCAGCGTAATGTTTGTGAGGTTCATCCATATTGTAGCAGGTATTAGAACTTCATTCCTTTTATGGCTGAATAGTCCACTGTGTGTCTGTACTACATTTTGTTTATCCATTCGTCTGTTGATGGATACTGGGTTTTTCCCACCTTTTGGCTATTGTGAATAATTCTGCAAAGAACATTGGCATACGAGTATCTGTTTGAGTCCCTGCTTTCAATCCTTTGGGGTATATACCTGGGAATGGAACTGCTGGATTGTAATTCTATTTTTAACTTTCTGAGGAGCCACTGTACTTCGTTTCCAATAGCAGTTCCACAGTTGTGCATCACCACCAACAGTGCACAAGGGTTCCAGTGTCTCCATATCCTTGCCAACACTTGTTCTTCTTTTTTTTTTTAATGGTAGCCATTCTAACAAGTGAGAAGTGGTATCTCATTATGGTTTGATTTGCATTTCCCTCATGATTAGTGATGTTGAGCATCTTTTCATGTGCTTTGGACATTTGTTTATCTTATTCGAAGACATGTCCATTCAAGTCCTTTGCCTATTTTTCAGTTGAATTGTTTGTCTTTGTTGTTGATTTGTAAGAGTTCTTATATATTCTGGATATTAAACTCTTATTAACTGTATGAGTTGCAAATTTTTTCTTCCTTCCATAGGTTATATTTTTAAGTTCTTGATAATGTCCTTTAATGCTCAAATTTTAAAATTTTGATGAAGTCCAGTTTATCTTTTCCTTTGTTGCTCATGCTTTTGGCATTATATCTAAGAATTCACTGCCAAATCCAAGGTCATAAAGATTTACCCTTACGTTTTCTTCTAAGAGTTTTATGGTTTTAACCCTTATGTTCAAGCCATTGATCCATTTTGAGTCAAATTTTGTATATTGTGCAAGGTACAGGATCTGTCCTCACTCTTTTGCATGTGGAAATCCAGTTGTCTGAATCACTCCTATTTTTCCCCGGCTCTGACTCACTTACATGAGAAGCTCAAGGTGACCAGGCAGTAGTTATGTTTTTAAGTTCAGTGGAATTTGTGATGTCCCCTAGTGGAAGAGTCCACCTTCCTTCCACTCCTCCACTCCCATCGAGAACCAAAACTGCTCATTTGCCAGGGCCCAAACCAGGGTGGGGACATGAAGCACACATTTCTCCAGTGGGTCACTGGGAGCGATGGGGAGGGGAACCAATCTAACTCCCATCCCTTGGTTCCCAGACCTATATGTTTCAGGTGTTGGAAACATAGGACCAATGTGTGGTAGAGCATACATGCTACAGTCTAGAGGATAGCACCCCAACTATACAGGGTACTGTCCCTAAGGTTTCACCTTCACACAGCCCTGAAATAGGTCATTCTGATGTTCTATTAGGCCAGCTGCTTCTCGATGAAACTTGTCATGAACCCATTGTCTACTTCCTTTGCTGTGAAACAAAACAGATCCCTTGGCTTGAGGCAATGTTGCTTGAATCCCATGCCAATAAACCAGGCGTGTGTAAGTCCTTGGGTGGTTATGCTGGTGGATGCACTATGGTAGGGAAGGAAATCCTTATCTAGAGTAGGTGGTGAGAACTAATCACTGTCTCCTCTATGGTAGAGGGATCTGATGTCATTAACTTCTCACCAGTGGCTGCCTGGTCTCCTTAAGAAATGGTGTCATATTGAGGACTCAATATTGGTCTATGTTGATGGCAGGTAAGGCATTCAGCAGTGGCAGTAGCCAGATCATCCTTAATAAGAGAGAATTCATGACGTTAGGCCCATGCATAGCCCGATCTTTGCCACCATGGCCACACCATTCATGGAACTATTTATTGCCCAAGCATAAGGTTGCTGATGCTGAATCCATAGGACGCATTATCTTGTCTACCTAGTTGCTGAATGCCTCCTCTGCAGAAGATGCTTTCTAGGGGGCCTTTGCATAAGTCCAAAGACTGGTGCACTCGTGCCCATTTCCACAGATCAGTATCACTGATTTTCCTTTTGCCTCAGGCTCCAGTGTGGCTCAGCAGAGCGCTGTTACTGATCCTGTCTTTACTTAAAACTTTGATATTTTGCTCATCATGGATTTTTTTGCATTATTTTTGACTTTTTAAATATTATATTAACATATTATTTATCTTGACTACTGATGAATTTTTCACCCAAGATGAGTGCCACCCTTGTTCCAGCCCTGAGGGCAGCAGTTACTCTTAGTTCCGCTGGGCATGGGGACACCTCTCCCGCTCCCCTGTCATATGCCCTTAAGGCCATATTTTAGTCCTTTCAGGCTGCTGAACTGAACTGCGTGGCTTATAAACAACAAACATTTATTTCTCATGGTTCTGGAGGTTGGGGCGTCCAGGATCATGACACCAGTGGATTCAGTGTCTGGTGACAGCCCTCTTCAGGGTTGCAGACTGCCAACTTCTCCCTGTGTTGTCACATGGTGGAAAGGGCTGGGAGGGGTGTCTCTTTTATAAAAAGAGCACTAATCCCGTGGTAGAGGGCTCCACCCTCATGATTTAATCACCTGCCTAAGGCCCCACCTGCAAATTACCATCACCTTTAGGGGGTAGGATTTCAATGTATGAATTTGGGGGGAACACAAACATTCAGATCATAGCAGGCCACAGCGTGAGCTGAGGGGGAAGTGTCACTGCATCAGAGATAAATGATTATGGGGGGTCTAGGCCCCCTGTTCATGTAACTTGTATGTATGTTCCCCTTGGACTTCCTTGGGCCTGATCCCAAATGCATCATCTTGCATGATGGATTGCAGTTGTGCCTTCTCGGTCTGTGACTCGATGGGCCTGACAATGCCCAGCTCACTATGGTCAGTTCCAATATCAGTCACTACTCTCCTAGGGGTAGGCACTAAGTCTCTACCAGGACCCAGTCGCACGCACACCACAAGCAGGTTTTCAAGCTGTGAGTAGTTCTCTGCAGTAGAAGGAATGGCCTTACTCCAGAATGCTAAAGGTCTACACTGTGACTCTCCTCATGGGGCCTGCCAGAGCCGCGATGAGGCATCCTTATCCATCGTAGTGGGTACGGAGTCTGTTGCCATCAGTTCTGCCAGATGGTAAACCTGAGTGGAAAAGCAGATTGTTATTGAGCCTTCTCTGGCTCTGGGCTCCCTCAGAACTCTGATAAGTGGGTTGGAGAAATATTACCAAGTGGGCAGCTCCTAAAGTCCCAGGAGGTGGGTGCACCTAGCACTGTGTTTCTTTCTTGGTAGTAGATGACTCGACATTTCTGCTACGTGTGCTTTACCTTAGAAGGTATGTCTGGCCCGTCCCAGACCAGTGGGACCTCTGAAAACCTTGCCAATGTGGCAGCGCCCTGAATACTTCTAAGTTTACCTCCTACCGTTGGCATGTAAGTCACTTCTCACTGGGACATCAGTGTTTGCTGCTCTGCTTGACAGGTCGTCTTGGCAGAATGTCATAATGGGGTACCCCTGTGCTGTTCAGGCTACATTGTGATGGAGAACCCTGAGGTATTATTTTACTCATATTTTGATTCTTAGTTTAAAAAGTCATTTTAAGGACAGTGTCTATGTAGGAATCCTTTCTGGCCACCACCCCCGCCACACACACACACAAACACAGAGTCCCTGGCACATGGCAAGGGGTCAGTAAATGTTGGTTGGATGGATAGATGAATATAGGAATGGATTTTTTTCCATCTCCTTGGAACTTCTCCCAAAACACCAGTCAAGTTGCCCATGTAAAGTAGGTTCCCACAGGGTAAATACAGCGACTTATGGTGAAATTTGAATAAGATCCATAGATTGGATTACAGTACCAAATCAGTGGTTATTTCCTGATTTTGATAATTGAACTGTGGTTGTATAAAATAATGTCCTTGTTTTTAGGAAATACACACAGAAATTTTTAAGAAGAAAGGGAATTATATCTGCAACTTATTCTCAAGTGTTTCAGGAAGGAAATTATCTATCAAGAGAGAATGATAAAACAAATGCGGTAGTACGAAAACATTTGGAGAATCTGAGTGAAGGATATATAGGAATTCTTTGTTTTATCTTTTCAACTTTTGTGTAAGTTTGAGATAATTTCAAAATAAAAGTTAGTAATGAATGCATTAATAATTTTAATTAGCAAATCATTTATAAATTAGTTTCATTATAGTAAAAAGCAAAAAACAAACAACATATCCTTGAGAAGAATATGTTCTCTTTTGGATATGGATATCTCTTGGACATCCATATCCATAAGTTGGATATGGATATCTCTTGGATATAGATAGATATCTCTTCCATATAGCGGATATGGAACATCTTTGTTCGCTGGGAACTAGAAGTGGACAAAAAGCCCAAAAAGAGTCCACTTAAAATAAATACAAAACATGATTTGGTTATTATCTTCAAAATTGAACCTATCAACTATTGAAAATAAGTTTATTTTCAATATTTTACTTAAACTAAGATCTAGATTATACCTCCACTATGCTCTCTAAATTTTAGGGCAAAGAATGAATCAACTATTTTTATTTATAACTTTTATGTTTTATCTTATTATATATTTATTTTATTACATTTTATTTACAACTTTTATATTTATAACTGTTTTACTTTTAGGGGTAGAATGCTTTTCTGGCAAAAGTATATGATGACATGATACCGCATCCTTTACTTTTGACTTCCACAGGACAATCGCAAAAAGATCATTTTTCTAAAAATATGTGAGGCTTCGACTATTTGACATTCAAATAATTCTCTTTTGAATTCCTATCACATCAACGTCCTTGTCGATTTTCTTTCTTTTGGTACTTATCTGGTCTAACTTAGTCATATGCTCAAAGGCTTTCGTATGATTCCAGAAACTCTCCACCATCATTTTCATGAACTTCATGAAATCCTTCATCATTGTCAAGATTTTCAACCTTCCCTCATAAATTATTTGCATTCCATGTTCATTTTATTGGTGTACATTTAGACCAAGATGCTGGCATGTGGCCGGGAGAGGCTCTGGTGTTAAGAAAAAAAAGTTGTTTTGGTGGTGGGGGTGTGTGTGTGTGTGCTGTTCCCTTGTGTAGCTGCAGACCTCTCTGGTCAGGAGGGCTCCTCTCTCTAAGCAGATTGAGCCTCAGGGATGTGGAACAGTGGAGGAGACTTTTCTCCTGAGGAGTTGGTAGGAAGTTTAGCATTCACCCAGTTTCCTTGTAATTCTAACTGGAATCAGGGACCCTTAGGTCTGATGGCCTCTGTTTTCTGCTGGAGCGTGATAGGAGAGAGAAGCGGAGACTTTCATAAAATGCAAGTGGCTTCTCTCATCTAACGGTTCAAATTATGTAGTCAAAATCCTCCTACTTGGTTCCTGGGAGTTCCTCAATTCTTAACACTCAAAACAAGGAGTGTTAAATGAAGGTTGGGGCTTTTTAAAAAGTGGTTTTTAAAAGGGGGGCAGGGGAGGGATGACTAGGCAGAGCACAGAGGATTTTGAGGACAGTGAAAATACTCTGTATGATACTCTAATGGTAGATACATGTCACTATACATTTATCAAAACCCATAGAATGTACAACAGCAAGAGTGAACCCTAACGTAAACTATGGACTTTGGGTGATAAGGATGTCAGTGTAGGTTCATCAGTTGTAACGAATGGGCCACGCTGGCCTCAGTGCTGCTGATGAGGAGGCTATGCACATGCAGGGGCAGGGGGTAAAGGAGACAGCTCTACCGTCAATCAATTTTGTTGTGAGCCTAAAACTGCTCTAAAAGAATTGTCTATAAAAATGGAAGAATTTTTTAAAAGTTATGTCAGTACTTGAAATTGGAGATGATCAAGAGAGCCACCACTTACTGTGTGTTGCCAGCTCTGGGCTGGCAGCTTTGTGTCTGTGATTACTTCTCTATGGCATCTCATCTCATGAATGTACAAAGTAAAATTATTTTACCAAGTACTGCCTTCAGCCATTTGATGTTGAGTTTCTCCTTTCAATCCCTTGGGGCGTCTCTATAGTGGACAATATATCAACATCACCTTGGCCCCTTCTATACCTAAAGCCTCCCTCTGAGGGGCAATCTGGGATCCCTTCTGCCCCACAAGGGCTGTCTTCTACCTACGCATGCATCGCACGCCCCCCTGACCCTCCTCGTCCTCCATGTCCCTTTCCCTGGTGTCTGAGGACCTGCTGAGGTCCCCATTCTCAGAGGGCTTCAGGGAACTAAGGTGGGCGTGTGCCCACATCTTTCTTTGCAGACTTGCTCCACTTCTCAGGACACTCCAGCGTCTTCCACCTTTAGAGAAAGATTGTACTCCATCTCTGGGTCCACAGAAGCTCCTGGCTCCCAGGAACACATCTTCAGCTCGCTTCCTCTGCTGGGCCTGCAGGTCCTGAATTCAGCAAACACCTCGGTGGGAATGAGGTGCCAGCCCCCTTTTCCTGCCGGCACCCTGATCTCCCCTTCCTCCCTTCCTTCCTTCCTTTCTTTCTTTCTTCTTTCTTTCTTTCTTTCTTTCTTTCTTTCTTTCTTTCTTTCTTTCTTTCTTTCTTCCTTCTTTCTTTCTTCCTTTCTTTCTTCCTTCTTTCTTTCTTCCTTTCTTTCTTCTTTCTTTCTTCTTTCTTTCTTTCTTTCTTTCTTTCTTTCTTCTTTCTTCCTTTCTTCTTTCTTCCTTCCTTCCTTCCTTTCTTTCTTTCTTCCTTTCTTTCTTCCTTCCTTTCTTTCTTTCTTCCTTTCTTCTTTCTTTCTTTCTTCCTTCTTTCTTTCTTCCTTCTTTCTTTCTTCCTTTCTTTCTTTCTTCTTTCTTTCTTCCTTTCTTTCTTCCTTCCATTCTTCTTTCTTTCTTCCTTCTTTCTTTCTTCTTTCTTTCTTTCTTTCTTTCTTCCTTTCTTTCTTTCTTCCTTCTTTCTTTCTTCTTCCTTTCTTTCTTTCTTCTTTCTTTCTTCCTTCTTTCTTCCTTCCATTCTTCTTTCTTTCTTCCTTCTTTCTTTCTTTCTTTCTTTCTTTCTTCTTTCTTCCTTTCTTCTTTCTTCCTTTCTTTCTTTCTTTCTTTCTTTCTTTCTCTCTTCCTTTCTTTCTTTCTTCCTTCTTTCTTTCTTCTTTCTTCCTTTCTTCTTTCTTCCTTCCTTTCATTCTTTCTTCTTTTTCTTTCTTTCTTTCTTCTTCCTTTCTTCCTTTCTTCTTTCTTTCTTTCTTCTTTCTTTCTTTCTTTCTTTCTTTCTTTCTTTCTTTCTTTCTTTCTTTCTTTCTTCCTTTCTTTCTTCCTTTCTTCTTTCTTTCTTTCTTCCTTCTTTCTTTCTTCCTTTCTTTCTTCCTTCTTTCTTTCTTCCTTTCTTTCTTTCTTCTTTCTTTCTTCCTTTCTTTCTTTCTTTCTTTCTTTCTTCCTTTCTTTCTTCCTTTCTTTCTTTCTTCCTTTCTTTCTTCCTTTCTTCTTTCTTTCTTTCTTCCTTCTTTCTTTCTTCCTTTCTTTCTTCCTTCTTTCTTTCTTCCTTTCTTTCTTTCTTCTTTCTTTCTTCCTTTCTTTCTTTCTTCTTCCTTTCTTCTTTCTTTCTTTCTTTCTTCCTTCTTTCTTTCTTTCTTCTTTCTTCCTTTCTTCTTTCTTCCTTCCTTCCTTCCTTTCTTTCTTTCTTTCTTCCTTTCTTTTTTCCTTCCTTTCTTTCTTTCTTCCTTTCTTTCTTCCTTTCTTCTTTCTTTCTTTCTTCCTTCTTTCTTTCTTCCTTTCTTTCTTTCTTCTTTCTTTCTTCCTTTCTTTCTTCTTTCTTTCTTCTTTCTTTCTTTCTTTCTTTCTTTCTTTCTTCTTTCTTCCTTTCTTCTTTCTTCCTTCCTTCCTTCCTTTCTTTCTTTCTTCCTTTCTTTCTTCCTTCCTTTCTTTCTTTCTTCCTTTCTTCTTTCTTTCTTTCTTCCTTCTTTCTTTCTTCCTTCTTTCTTTCTTCCTTTCTTTCTTTCTTCTTTCTTTCTTCCTTTCTTTCTTCCTTCCATTCTTCTTTCTTTCTTCCTTCTTTCTTTCTTCTTTCTTTCTTTCTTTCTTTCTTCCTTTCTTTCTTTCTTCCTTCTTTCTTTCTTCTTCCTTTCTTTCTTTCTTCCTTCTTTCTTTCTTTCTTCTTTCTTCCTTTCTTCTTTCTTCCTTCCTTCCTTCCTTTCTTTCTTTCTTTCTTCCTTTCTTTTTTCCTTCCTTTCTTTCTTTCTTCCTTTCTTTCTTCCTTTCTTCTTTCTTTCTTTCTTCCTTCTTTCTTTCTTCCTTTCTTTCTTTCTTCTTTCTTTCTTTCTTTCTTTCTTCCTTCTTTCTTTCTTTCTTTCTTTCTTTCTTTCTTCCTTCTTTCTTTCTTTCTTTCTTCTTTCTTCCTTTCTTCTTTCTTCCTTTCTTTCTTTCTTTCTTTCTTTCTTTCTTTCTTTCTCTCTTCCTTTCTTTCTTTCTTCCTTCTTTCTTTCTTCTTTCTTCCTTTCTTCTTTCTTCCTTCCTTTCGTTCTTTCTTCTTTTTCTTTCTTTCTTTCTTCTTCCTTCCTTCCTTCCTTTCTTTCTTTCTTTCTTCCTTTCTTTTTTCCTTCCTTTCTTTCTTTCTTCCTTTCTTTCTTCCTTTCTTCCTTCTTTCTTTCTTCCTTCTTTCTTTCTTCTTTCTTTCTTCCTTTCTTTCTTCCTTCCTTTCTTCTTTCTTTCTTTCTTTCTTTCTTCCTTCTTTCTTTCTTCTTTCTTCCTTTCTTCTTTCTTCCTTTCTTTCTTTCTTTCTTTCTTTCTCTCTTCCTTTCTTTCTTTCTTCCTTCTTTCTTTCTTCTTTCTTCCTTTCTTCTTTCTTCCTTCCTTTCGTTCTTTCTTCTTTTTCTTTCTTTCTTCTTCCTTTCTTCCTTTCTTCTTTCTTTCTTTCTTTCTTCTTTCTTCCTTTCTTCTTTCTTCCTTTCTTTCTTTCTCTCTTCCTTTCTTTCTTCCTTCCTTCCTTCCTTCCTTCCTTCCTTCCTTCTTTCTTTCTTTGCCATGTGAAGACACAGCAAGTAGGTGGCATCTGCAAGTCAGGAAGAGAGTCCTCGCCAGAATCCTGCTGCGGCACACGCTGATGAACCCTGCTGGCACCCTGATCTCAGACTTCCAGCCTCCAGAAACTGTGAGAAATACACTTCTATTGTTTAAGCTGCCTGGCCTGTGGTATGTTGTGGGAGCCTGAGCTGACAGAGACAGGAGACTGGCTAGGGGTCTGGTCGAGTGAGAGATGAGGGAGGCTTAGGGCACAGTGGCCGCAGGGTGGGGAGGAGAGCCGACACGGCACAAGACACATGCTATAGGGTGCACCCACCCGGTGATGGTTTGGACGAGGGGCTGGGAGGAAAGGGGCATCAGGAGTGACTCCTGGGTCTGGGCTGGAGCCGTAGGGGAGGTGGACGTGCCGTGTTCTGGGGAGGACAGCAGGGGCTGTGGGATCTGTCGTGTAGGGTTTGGCTCTAGAGCAAGGAGGGACCTGAGGGGTGGGGGGCCGTTGGGAGGGCGGGGAGTCACTGAGGCTGGCACGCAGAGGATCTCCAGGAGAAGGCAGCAGTCAATCACCATGGTAAGGCCTTACCTCTCAGCCTGTTTTTTCAGTGCATTCACCCCCCTACCTTCCCCCCGACCCACGTTGCTGCTCAAGCAGCCTAAGCTCTGGGCCAAGGGACCCTCTTGGCTGTCCCCATCTGTGAGGAGGGTTCCCTAGTTTCGAACCATCACTCCCGACTCCACAGATCCATGCTGCCTCCTTGAGGCTTTCCTCAGTGTCCCCAGTTCTTTACTCTGCACTCCCCAGCCCCTCCGTGCCCCTCTTCTGTCTGGCACAAGAGTTGAGCGTGTTCTTGTCTGTGTCCCCAGGCCATGAGCTTCTCACAAACAAGGGTCCGTGCTCTGAACAGAGGGTTTTGCTTCTGAGCAAAGGGTCAGGCACCTGGTAAACGAGCGAGGAAAGTTTGCTGAATGACTATGTGAGTGCATGCCATCAGCACACGTGATTGGCAGCCTGGGCTAAGTCACCCGAAACATCACTTGCCAGTCAGAACAGCCCCACGGTGCAATGCTTTCTGCCCTTCTGTAGTGAGCAGCCCATCCCTGGAGGTGTCCAAGCAGAGGATGCATGGACACTGTCCAGGGCTGGGAAAGGAGTGAGGAGATTCCTGCAATGGGGGGAGGTCAGACTGCACAGGCCTCCCCGCTCTGGGGACCTCCCAGCGTAAGAACAAAGCAAGAATAATGATCATGGAAAGCTGAAGGATTCACTGACATAATTCCAGAGTTTGGCACTTAGCTTAATCTGAAAATATTTGCCAACTATTATGGATAACAATACTTGCAGCTTAAAATGCTTAACCTCCACACTCCAGAGTGTGAAGATGAGCCTCTACCCAGACAAAGATGTGCGCGCTGCCATCAGCGCAGATTGATGTGGGGAACCTGCGGGCCTGATTGGTGGTGTCTCAGTCACACTGCCTCCCCCGGGGCCACGTTGATAACCTGGCTGACGAAGACAGTAGGATGCAGGTAGGGGAAGGTTCATAGGCCAGAGGGCTTGGTGGGCCCGGGTGTGGGGTGATTTCTAGCCCCCCAACTCCTCCTCATGCCCACACGCATCCTTTTCTCTGTCCTGAGGTCTCTGGACTGTTTTCCCTTGGGCACCTATAGGGTTCAGGACATCCTCACAGCCATGTCCAGGGTCTGGCAAGGCTCTGTGTGTGTGAGATCATGGCTGCTGCCTAAAATGGGCGGCCGAGGTCACCGAAGTTCTTGGGTACAATCACTCCGCACATCTGTGGAAGTTGGGGGAGGTCTCTCCCCTCTGGGGAATGGCTGAAGGACCACGGAGCTCTGTGTCTACAGGACACGTCTGCACAGGGCATGGGACAAGGGGAGGTACATGTCCACCTGGGGCTTTTGGCAGCAAGTGGCAGAACGTGAAACTCGAGCCGGCTCGAGCGTGGAAGGAAGCTCGCTGCCCGTCGCAGCTGAAGCCCAAGGCTGGGCTGCCTGAGGGCCTCGTGCCTTCTGCTGGGCACCCTCCTCCCTGTGCCACAGCCCCACTCTGCCGCCAACACCCAGGACGGCCAAGGCCAGAGCCCCTTCCTGTGGCTTCAGCTCAAATCCTGGGGTCCTCCCTCTCATGGGCCCAGTTTGTGGCACCTCAAAACCTTCACTGTGGCCTGGGACGGGGTGTGGAATATGACAACTGATCCCCAGGGCATGGTTTGGGAGTGGAAAGAGGGCTTCCTTCCCCAGGAAAGCTGGGGAGCTCTCACCAGAAAGAGAGGAACAGAGGCTGGGCAGGAACTGTGTTCAGTTAGGGGAGGAGAAGAAAGAGAAGGAAGAGAAGGCTGGCTGCTTCGGCCGGTTCAACCAGCTGGGAGACCAGGGCTGGCCGACCTGTCAGAGGATGGACGCAGGCGGCCACGTGGAGAAAGACATGGAGCAAGAGAGACCTGAGCACTCAGAGACCAGAGGACTAGAGAAGTAAGGCAACCACGATGAAAACAAGTCTTAAAAACTACCCTCCACTCAAACCTTATCCTTCAGTTAACTAGATTTTTTTCAGGGAGGAATTATCAGCGTAATTTGGGAAAGCATCTCTTGGGGGGAGGACCGGGGAGGGAAGTCATCTGTGTAGCTGTCCAGGTCCCATGGCCTGGAGCCCTGGTTTCCTGGCTCACCTGTGGGCTCAGCATGGCTGGCCTCTGGAGCGAGTGTTTCCTTTATCCTGCTCATTCCACAGACGGCTACCAGGTTCCTGCTGTGGGTGCTGGGCCCTGTGCTCACTAATGTTCTGAGCAGAAACGACAGGGAAACGTCCCTGCTGTCACAGAGCCCAGGTTCTGCTCAAGAGAGGAGATGGCGGGAATAGAGAAGAATAATTCAGATGATGATACAGGCAGGGAAGAAAAGAAAATAAGGTGAGAGAGCAAGGCACTTTGGGGCAGGATGTCCAGGAGGGCCTCCCTGAGGAGGTGATACCTGTACTAAGCACCAAATGACAGCAAGGAGACGTGCAAGGATCTGGATAGAGCGTCCAGGCAGAGGGAACAGTCAGAGCGATGGTACCGAGGACAGAGGCACTGGGCTGGAAGGTGCGGCCTTCTGGGGAGGCCCCTGCTGGGTCTCTCTTGAGGGGCTCTCTGGCCCTCGGCTGACCGCCCCTGACAGTGGCTCCCTGAGCACACGGGGGCACCTGGACCCACACGCGGGGAGCCAGGCCGGCTCCCCCAGTACTGTCCTGAGAACACACAATCCCTTCTGTTGTTGTTCCTCAAACAAGAAAGTAGACATGTAAGGCAGACAGACAGTAAACCACCGCAGAGCTGTCAAGTTGGCAAAGCTCGTCATTTCTTACCCAGAACATCCCCTTTAAATCCTCAGCAGGACAGGGCAGGACCCTGGGGGTCTTGTCAATTCTCTGACTTTAGGAAAGAATCTGACCAGCCCAGGCTTGCTAACAGGCTTGAAAGTGGCCTCTGGTCAGGCCAAGGGTCAGGTGGGGGGGCGAGTGGGACCATAACAATGTCTCCTTTTTGTTGGTGGTGGCTGTAACCTGCCTGGTGTTTTGATGCCCACACTTAGAACAAAAGCTGCTGAACAGAACAACATGATTCCTGAGAGAGAGGAATACTGGAGAGATGAGAGAGGAAGGGAGAGAGAGAGAGAAATTGGAAGCTGTCTTCTGAAAACGACCAGGCCTCCACCAGGTGGTACCATGATGGTACAGGCTGGAGGGTGGATTTTAAAACATAGGCAGGCAGACAGGGAAGGGCCTGGGGGTCACAGAGCCTTGTCCAGGCTACCGACAAAAACCTCCAGGCCTCTGCTCACCGTCTTAACACTGAAGGTCATGCCCACTGACAAGCCTGACTCCTACTGCAGTGAAGGCTTGGGCTGTGTTCTCAGGGCCCTCCCAGCGTGCTCGCCTGCTCAGGAAGCCAGCTGTTCTGTTGCCCTAAGGAGTCACCAGGCACAGGACCCCAAGGCTCTGGAACATCGGCCGAGATGGCGGCAATAAAGGTAGAAGACGTACAGGGACGCAGCAGGCTGCCGAGCCTTGTCCCAGGCCACCTGGAAGAGATGTGGAGGCTGGCCCCAAGCAGCAGCATCTGTGGCCCTCAGGGCAGGGCTGGGCAGCTGGGCCGGGGCCCTTTGCAGGTGGTCCTGCACAGCTCTTAGCATGCCCTTGCTTGCCCATCTGTGAAGCGGGCATGCCACTCTGCGCCCTGCCTGCCTCACTGGCTCTGTCCATCACTCAACATTCAACAAAGAACACCTACCACACGACCAGCCTCTAGGTCATGGGAGAAATGGGTGGATGAATGCTTCAAAGAGGTTGATAGTGGCTGGCTTATGACACAATGTTCCCACCTCGTCACTGTTGGTCTGTTCATCTCCCCCAGGGCATGGACCCCACTTTAGGGGCAGGGACTGAGCACAGTTTGAAAAAGGTGTGTCATCTCTAAGCCAGCACAGGGCCTATCACATGCTTAAATATTTCTTTCTTTTATAAAGGATGTGTCAGTGTTTCTGGAATGTGACTGAGTCAGGAGCAGGCACAGGGCCTGCGTTCCTAGGGGAGACTCAGGGGTTCAGGAAGAAACTGAGGCTCTGATGTGCCACTCAGTTCTTCATAAACAGATGGGCTGGGTCAAAATGTGGGCCCAGCCAATAGGTCATCTCTGGTCACCAGCCTCTGCTGGTGCAGGGCCTCGGGAGGGCCTTGGGCCTCTGCTGAGCAGGGCCTCGGGAGAAGAGGACCTCAGGACCTCACAGGTCTTTCTGGAGTCCAAAGATACTCCAAGACTCACCTGCCCTTTCCTATCTAGAAAGGCTCGTTCTGGATGGTGACGGCCCAGCCTTGCCCACTCCCTCCCAGGTAAGCTCCAGGCCACAGTCATCCACGTAGCTCTCAGCCCCGTCCCCGTGGACAGAGTTCCCATTTCCTAGAAGGTCACTGATCTCCGGCCTCTAGTCCCAGCTCACTGTCCCTCAAGCAAGGACAGAGAAAGAGCAGTGAAGGCAGTGAGCCTGTGCCTGGGGTGTGTCTGCCCCTGTGGCCTCCTCCTGGCGGGTTTGGCCACCTGGGTCAGGAAGGGGCAGTGAGCTCCTCTGGCCTGTGCGGGCGGAGGGGCCTGCCTTGCACACTTTGGTCGGGGACCCTCTGATTTCTGCTCTGTATTTTTACATCCTGATTATTTCATGTACAGCCTTCTGATGGACTCATTTACTGGGAAGCTAAAGATACTCTTAAATGCCTAAAAATAACCTGAACTACTAAAAATTCAGCATTTCTCTCCCTCGCCTCCACCAGCTGGGCCTGTCTGCTTTCACTCCAACACCATCAGGAGCTACAAACAAGATTTACAAAAGTGAACAAGTTTACATGGGCCTGATTAGCAGATTCTATTTTATCTTCAATTTGCCAAAACATTTTGGGGATCTTATTACTGAGACATGCTCACTCTTTCTTTTTCTCTTTCTCTTCCTTCCTTTCTTCCCTCCCTCCTTCCTTCCTTCCTTTCTTCCTTCCTTCCTTCCTTCCTTCCTTCCTTCCTCCGTCCCTCCCTCCCTCCATCCCTTCCTTCCTTTCTCTCTTCTTTCCTTCCTTTTTTTCCTTAATCACTTCAGTTTTGTGACTTGTGCTCTTTTTGTTTTAGTATTTAGGAAAAGTTTTTTCTAAATGCAGGCTTCCAAAATTCTCCCCATCTGGTCAGCTGCACTTCCTTTACTTACTTCAATTATTTTAAGAGACTCTTGGCTTCTGTGAATACCGTGCCAATTGCCTGAAGGCCAGTTAAGAATAAACCTGCTAAACCAATAAATTACACTCACCCTTATTTCCAGAGGAACCTTTTACATAAATATCTGCCGTAGAAATAAATCAGATAAATTAATATGAACTCCCTCCTCGCCCCAAACCAAACAGTGAACAGTAATGGTTATCAGACCAGTTAAAAGAATAAACCTATTAAATAAATAAATTTGCTCTACACCAATTT
Organism: Lagenorhynchus albirostris; assembly: GCF_949774975.1. Lineage (NCBI taxonomy): Eukaryota > Metazoa > Chordata > Mammalia > Artiodactyla > Delphinidae > Lagenorhynchus > Lagenorhynchus albirostris. Next base: position 21,682,039 of record NC_083113.1, on the reverse strand, counting down.
ATGTCACCAATGTACTTAAGGGGAAACCTTTTAAAGGAGTAGATTTACAGTGCACACACACAGATCTCCACTGGCTATGTGTAATTACGCATAAGAAAGGCATTACTTTTAAAGTGGATGAATGGGTCATACTTTTTTGATTTACTGTTAGAAACAGAAAAATCGTAATGGCATGAAATAAGCGTTTGCAAACCCATTTCGGAAGACAGGAAATGCGTGATTTACCTAGGGCACCCATCATGTTCTGTATTTCAGATCGAAGTAGATAAATGGCAAGGCAAATGGATATTTGGGGGGAAATCTATAGCCTTTCTGTCAACTCAGCAAGTTAAATGTTTGGAATAAAAATGCAGAGAGTGTCTATGTGTGAGGAAGAAGTCATGATTTATCAGCAATCTGGCAGATGGAAAGCAGGCAGTGCTTACCTGGAAAGGTGAGGATTTCACACACGGGAGGGGGCCCAGGCCCTTTCCCCCATCCCCGATGTCTTTAGCTATGAAAGCTGGTATCCAACTTATCCTGCTTTCCTTCCAGGCCACCGAAATTGTGCCCCCAGTGCTCTTTTTGTTCTGATCTCTTTCTTGCACTTAAAAACCCCGCCTGCACCTCCACCCCATCAAAAGAAGAGATGGATGCCCTGTGACGTGGTTGGGCATTGTTTTCAGGGAGTCCACATGGAGCTATGGGCCTTAGGGTCACTCACTGATCAGTACTATGTACAAGCCTTTATTGAATGCCAGCTGTGTGCATGCACCTGTGTCAGTGGTTGCTTACAGATGCCTATATGATTTCTGCATTTCATACAACTCAGTATTTCCCAAGGCAGAAATCAATATCTAGAAATTGGCCCAGTATCTCAGGAGCCATGTCTACACTCAAATAGAGGGCTGAAACTACAGTCCAAACCCTAAATATTTCCTAAACAGCAGCCCTCCCTTCCTGAATTACCCAAGTCATTTCAGGAACTATTTCCTCTGTTTGTTTTAGCCTTTTGCACACAGCCACAGAGGAAGACCTTCAAGCTGGGCAGGATGGAGCCCCACATTTCAATCCCAGCTTGACTAGTCACTAGCTGGTCACAGTCTCTCTGAGCCTCAGTTTCCGCATCTCCAAAATGAGTATAACCCTGCCATAGCCTCTGATGGTTAAATGGAATCAGGATTAAATGAATTTACCATGTTGGGCAGGCAGTAAATAGTGACAATACCTGTTTGTTGGTAATTGTCTGTTGGTTTTCATCATCATCGGAGAGACAAACAAAAAGTATGACCAGGTGACAGACTGCATGCCCAGGTCTGTCTTAGGTGCTCTGAGGGCCGAGAGATCTAAACCCCAGGCCCTGCCGCAAGGAGGTTACGCTGGTTCTCGTGCATGGAAAGAAGGAGGAAATATTCAGTGGTATCGTTAGTGCTCGGGCAGCTCAGAGAGAAGGGAGCGAGCCGAGTGAGCACAGGCAGAGAGAGGAGGGCATTCTGGGCAATGGGCACAGCCAGGCAAAGGCAGTCTGGGGGATGGAAGGAGGATGTCTGGAGGTGAAGCACATGGGTGTTGCGGAGCCACAGGGCTGCTGCTCAGGAGGTACTCTGGTAAGAGTCAACGTGAGCCCTCTCTCAGCCACAGGGGGAAGGCTGGCTTCTTCCACGCCGTTCCACGAAGCAGTCGGATCCAGCTGGCCTGTCCCCTGCTCTCCCAGCCCCGGAGACCCCTCCGTGTGGAGGTTTTCCCTGACTGGGCCAGAGCCTGCCCTGGTTCTGCCTGCAGGACTCAGCCACCAGGCAGGTGCCCCATTCCTGCTGAGGGTGGGGTGTCCTGCCTGCCCGTGCGCATATGGGAGGGCACGCCGAGAGCACGAGGGGGCTCCGGAGCCGGCAGATTTACACAGTCAGACGTGCTAAGAACTTTTGACCGGCTTAAGAATAAATATGGCCCAACAAATTGTCGTTTTTATGGATATTTACAACCAAGGCACTTTGTAAACCTAAGAACTAATATTTCCCAGAGGAAATCTGGCTCTCAATTCTTGATAAATTACTGGAAATTCAAACAAGCCCCAGCCCAGGGGTTTCTCTATTTTTTTTGGCTCCAGAGGTGAGGCCTAAGACCAATTTAGGCTTGTCTGGGGCTGAATGAACCACAGGAGGGCATGAGCAGCCAGTGATAATATAATCACAGCAATCACAGATAATCTCCTGTAGCAATTACTATGCCCCAAGGCATTCTTCTAAGTCCTTCTAAGTATTAACTCATTTAATTGTCCCAACAAACTACTTACGTTGTAGGCTCTGCTATCAACCCCCTTTCACAGATGAGGAAGCTGAGACAGGTTGCAGTAAGATTCAGGCAGAGCATAGGAATCCAATCCAGTGTATTGGTGGGTATATTTTCTGTTGCAAGTTAGAAAACCCAAATAAAACTGACATTTAAGCAAATTTTAAAAAGAAAAGAAAAGAAAGAAAGAAACATATTAGCTCTTGTAACTAATTTCTGGGGAAGTTCTGGCTTCAGGTAGTTTCGGCCAGAAACTCCACCAATGTCATCAAGTTTCCTAATACCTCCTGGCTTCCCTCTGCTTGCCTGGCCATTCTCACACAGGCTGCCTGTCTTGCTGCAGCGGCCCCAGACTTTAAAATCCCCTCCCATTCAAATGGAGAAGGAAGAGAAAGTGAGGCCCTTGTGTGAGGGTGGCATGGACCCTGGGGCTGCCCACACCAGCAGATGTCCACTTGCCGGGGACAAAGGGCCCAGAGTGGAGTCACCATCCCAGGAGGCCTGCCATCGTCCCAGCAGTGCAGTCACCTCCAGCATAGGGGCAGGGCTTGGGTGCTGTGGCCCTGCATGTCTGCCCCCTTCTCCAGTTCGGGGGTCAGCAGTCTTCCCAATCTTAACTCTCCTGCCTTCTAACAGCAGCATCCTCAATAAAGGAGAAGGAGTTTGTGGGGCTGCTGGGACAGGCAGGAAGCAGTGTATCCTCTCAGCTCTGCGGCCACCTGGCTGTGGGGCCTTGAGCAAAGAGATTATTATCACATTTCTCTGGTTATAAACGCCTTCCCACCCCCTTAAATGTTGATATCAGAGTGTATCTTAGGATCGATGTGTGCCTGGTTCTCCCAAATCTGGTGTTATCAGTGGTGTGTTTTACAGCTGATGACACAAAGTGTCACTTTAAGCCCAGGTGCCACACGGAGTAGGGAGATGGATGCAAGTGGAGCCAGAAAGAGAGCAGTGATGAGGCGATGCCCACACAGCGGGGCTTTGCCTGCAGGAGGCCGGGGCCACTCTGAGGCCGAGCACTGCGGGCTCTGCTCGGGCCTGCGCGTCACACCCTGTCACCAGGCCCAGGTTGGGGGCCACGCACGGACACCCGGTCCCTCAAGTCCGGTGGCTGTGCTCCATCAGCACAGCCCAGGCAGCCAACCCTGGCAGCGCCGGCCGCCCCGCGGCTCACAGCCCGCCATCCCCGCGGCTCACAGCCTGCCATCCCATCCATGCGGGGCAGGCGCTTCCTCCCTTCAGTGTTGCTCAAGAGAACAACAATGCAAAACAAGCCTCCAAACCCAGCAAACATACTTTTTTGACAGCTTGAACATTAAAAAGAAAAAAAAGCCAACAAACATTTCATCAAAGCAAAGCCCTCTCCCCACGGCGCTCAGGGTGCGGACGCCATCCGTCGCTGGCAGGCCCATGGGAGCCTCAGTCCTTTGAGGCCCTGCCTGCGCAGTGGCGCTCCAGCAGGCCTGGCTCCTGGGGGGTCCGACACCTGGGCCCCGCACACCCCAGGTGGGCCTGCGTCTGTGGCCCTGACAAGAGGGCTTGGAAGAGCCATCCTCGCTCGGGTTCTGGCCGGCAGAGGAGGAGATAGGCAGGGAAGCGAGGCCATGGCACCTTGACTGGGATGGCGACACCTGCCAGGTGAGCCACAGTCCCGCAGTGCCCGGAGGACCAGAGTTGGGGCTGCCCAATGCCGGACCTCTTCCTACTGCAACTGAGAGGCAGCAAGGGCTGGACTGGGGGCCAGGGCTTGCTGGGGTCCTGGGACTGGTCCTGACGTGACCCAGAAGGCAACGTGCACAGACGCGGGGACCGACTGGAGGAGAGGAACAGCGTGGAGAAGAGGATGCTGCCCGGGGCTCTGGGCACAGAACACGACAGGAGCAAATTCCCAGACGCAGTCCTGCCTGGTGACGAGGACATATTGGGGGACCTGCCTCACATTCAGGGTAACGTGGTTGGGGGTGGGCTGTGGCTGTACAAGAACGTGGGCTGGGCAGTGCCCAGCGGTGGGTCTCCCTCTCTGAAACAAGGTGAGTTTCTCCACACAGGCCTGTCCCTGGGCTGGCTTAGGGCTGAACTGCGTCCCCTCCAAAATCCATATGTCGAAGTCTTCACCCCCAGTACCTCAGAATGTGACTGTATTTGGAGATAGAGTTGCTTTCAAGAGGTAATTAAGTTAAAATGAGGTCATTAGGGGACCAGAACCCAGGATGACTGGTGTCTTCATAAGAAGAGGATGTTTGGACACTGACACACAGAGAGGGACAACCGTATGAAGACTCAGGCCATCTCCATGCCAAGGTGAGAGGCTTCAGGAGAAACCGACACTGTCGACTCCTTGATCTTGGACTTCCAGCCTCCAGAATTGGAAGAAAATAAATTGCTGTTGTTTAAGCCACCCAGCCTGTGGCACTTTGTTATGGCAGCCCCAGCAAACAAATTCAGAGGCTCCACCAAGGGGGCCTGGAGGCATGTACTCCCTCCACACACCCCCTTCCTTCCTCTCACCACCCCCTCGCCTGGTAGCAAGGCCAGAGCTCTGTGAAGGCCCTGGGCTGTCTCAGCTAACACCAAAGGAGCTCCTCATTTCCCATTCTCTCTGCTCCCCTCTGTGCAAGGGGTAGGGCAGGGGGCAAGCCGGCTTCCAGCATTCCTCAGTCCTCGTCCATAACGTCAACACCATCAGGACCTGAATACCTTTTGTGCCGGAACTTCAGCCATGCTTTGAGGAACCCAGCAGGGAGAAAGCTTTCGTCTCCCTTGTCTCAGACACTGTGCTTCTTTTAATGCAACCAAATGGAGCACTGGCTCTCTTGTCAGTCCTTGTTCTGTAGCCCCACATTGGCTGCTGTGGCTGAACACCCTGCACTCCACTTTACACATGACTGTGTGTCGAAGCATGTCCTCCACTCTGTGTCACACACTTGGGTTTGGGGCCCAGATGTTGGTCTTTACATTTTGTCTTTTTTAAGTTTGTTCGTGTGACCTTACATCCAAGGATGTGAAGCTCATCTTTACAGCTGTGAGTTTCAGCATGGGGAGAGGGGAGGGCAGGCACTAGAAGGCCCTTGCGCACGTGTCTCCTGCAAAGCTGCATCTGCAGGGGCACTCAGTGTCTTGTACAACCTCAGCGGCCCCCACTGGGGCTGGCCCCTCAGTGTGTCTTCATCAGTAGGAGGGACTGGGCTTCTTGAGCTTATTTGCTTTGTGAAGCTGAATTTGCTCCTGTTATGTCAAAAATTACTTGGTTCTCCTGAGGTCCAGTTTGGAGAGGAAAGGTAGAATAATGCTGCATCCATTCACTTTGCCAGTTTTCAAAATAATGATTTAGTTAGCCTGCATCTGGCAAAGGCAGGGATGACCATATAATTTATCGTGACTTTATTGTGCAAACTAGGATATCAAGTAAAAGGGCAATGGGTGTAAATCAGCACACTCCGGGCAAACCTTAATGCACATTCAACCTATCCAACGGCGACCGTGAGGCTTCATTTTGTTTTAAGTGTCATTATAAAGTCACTGATTTAAGAATACTTCATTGGTTTCAATTCACTGCAGCCATTATTCTTACTGATACTCACATTGCACCGTCTTTGGCCAGTAGGAAATCAACACTTCTAAACTCCCTCCTCTCCCTAGGATACAAGTGAAACCATAGGCCTGAAGTGCTATAATTTTTTTCTAAGTACATATGCAAAGCACTTGGAACTATCAGAATAAGCCTTGTTCCCCCTGCACTGCCAAAACTTAGCTACTTGTCACCTTTGGGGAATCACTGGAGGAATCAGGGATCTCTGTGAGGTCAGGAGCCGACTTGAGGGGTGACCTGGGGGCTGCACAGCCTTAAAGACCCCACAGGCAGTCAGGGAGGAGGGAGTCACTTATTCTCTAGGACCCGGGAAGGCTGCTGGGGGTGGGGGCCTGCCCCTACCCACAGGGCGAGGATTCTACCTGGCCAGGGGGGTGTGTCCACCCAAAGCCTGGCCCCTTCTTGACCACACCCTGGGACTCCCTGCCCAGATGGCCCTTGGCCTGAGTGGGCCTCAGGGCTGCATGCTTCTAGGTCAGTGGTTCCCAAGGGGGTGGGAGGAGTGATTTTGCCCCCCTGGGGACGTTTGGCAGTGTCCACAGGCATTTTTTGATTTTCACAACTGGAGGATTTTCACATCTGGTGGTTAAAGGCTGAGAGCGTAGGGTGCTTACATCCTACAATGCACAGGATGGTTCCACAACAACCCATTATCAGGCCCAGAATGTCAGTAGGGTCCAGGCTGAGAAGCTCTGCCCTCGGCCCCAGGGATGTCTGTGGGAGAGACGGTCGGCACTGGGACACCCAGGCTCCCCAGCCCTCACACACATAAGTGGGAGAACACAGGGTAGAGTGGAGGGTGGGTGAGAGGCAAGTCAGGGTCGCTCTCCCAGCTGCCATGCTCCAATGTGAAGCCCCAAAGCCTGAGATTTCTAAAGTGGAACCTGGCCTTCCAGGTCTTTGTGAAGCTATATGCATTAAAGCAGGGGGGTAGAGCACATCTTATTTTAGCATTTTTTCATCTTGGCTTATAACTTAAATATTTAGACATGCGGTATATGGCCTCCGCTTATAATCTTGCTCTGGGTGAGGACCTGTGAAACACTCGTTCTCAAAATCTGCTCTGTCAGGGACCCAGGGAGAGTGAGGAATGGGCCCTGCAGCGGGCCCCATGGTCTCTTTGGGCAGGGGTTTGCCTGGGATGACTTTGAGATTCCTCACTCCCCAGGATTCCTCACTTGAACCCCAACTGTGTGCAGGCAACTTGCTGGATGCAGGGGCAGCTTACAGTCAGTCTAGGACAAAAGCCCACCAATGATGTTTGTCATCGGGTACGTGAAGGAGATGGTGGGACACTGTCAGATCCCAGGACTGGGGCCTGCAGCTCTGGGGAGCTCCAGGCTTCCTCCTGCTGAGTCCTTACCTCAGGGCACGTGGGCCTTCACATGGCCACTCTGCCCTGCTGTACCCACAGATGCAGTCTCCCCCTTTCAGACCAGACTTGGGCCCTGCCAGAATCACCCTAGAGAGAGGTGTCCACTGAAATCTGAGTCTAGACACACAAAGCAGTGAGTGACCTCCGAGATCACCAGTGTGCCCATTTCACAGATAAGGAAACCAAGCCTCCAACTCGTACAAGGCCATGCACGGAGGGAGTGGTAGGGGCCTGGTTTAGCCAGATTAGCCGGTTTGCATAGCACTCTACCGCCTGCTACATCCCTTCCCACCTGGGCTGCCCCCAGGACATGAGTGGGGAGGGCTTTCCCAAACATCAGCATTCTTGAATCTCCAAGGGCTGGTCCTGGTTCTGCTTCACTAAAGAGCCACCGTTAGTGTCCCCCTGTCCTAGCCTGGCCTATTACCTACCACTGGCCCCATGAGGGATGGCCCTAACCCACAGAGGGCACAGCGGATGGGCTTGTCGGGGGCTTTACTCCCCAGTGGGCAGCCTGGGGAGAGTAGGGGGAAGTGCTCATTTCTCCACCAGGCCCTTCTCTCCCCACTGGAAGGCCCTTCTTTGCCTGATGCCCACCTACCCCAGGTCCCAGCCGTCCTGGAGCTGAGGTCAGCTGTGTTACCACCGCTGACCATCAGAGGGCACCCAGCCCAGGGGTTCCTAAAGAAGGTGGAAGGCTCAGAGAGGGCCCTTATTCCAAGAAGAGCCCATAGCATCTTCAAGAAGGAAACAACTAGGACTGGACCCGAGACCTCTGAATGGAGCCATCCCCCACCCCACGCCCTCACACACGTTGGCCTGCTGGGAGCTGGCAGTTCTGTTTGTCAGGCTTTCTGCCATCACTTCTGTTAGGTGCTAAACCTCCCTGACCAGGTCCCCACCTTGTTCTCCATTTTGCAAAACATTAAAATTAGATTCCTCACAGAGAGTCCTATTTCAACCCATGAAGCAGCACGGAGCCCCTGCTCTGTCCCTGGGCTCAGTCTGGGAGTCAAGCAAGAGGCAAGTGTTGCACCCCTGCCCCTGGGATAAGAATGTGAGCTGACTATGGGAGGGGGCTCAGGAAAGGGAGGGTCATTCTGGTGGGGGGTGAGAGGCTGGGAGCAGGGAGGAGCAGCTGAGCTTTGCTGTAGGAGTTAGAGACTGACCGTGGACCGCTCTGTGCGGACTCAAATGCCGCTTCCCAGCTGTGTGGCCCCGGGCAGGTTACTTAACCTCTCTATGCCTCATTTTCGCCTCTGTAAAGTGGGGGCGATTGGAGTGTCTCTTGGGGGATTCAGCAGGGCCAAGCAGGGAAATGCTTAGCATGGATGTCAGCATGTAATAAATCTTAGCTCTATTCATCATTATATATGGGCGTATGTATCGTCGTTATATTTGGGCTGAGCCTTAATAAAGGGGTACTAGAGGGACTTCCCTGGTGGTCCAGTGGTTAGGACTCCGCACTTCCACCACAGGGGGCACGGATTTGATCCCCGGTCAGGGAATTAAGATCCTGAAAGCCGAGTGAGGCAGCCAAAAAATAAAATAAAAAATAAAAAATAAAAGGGTACTAGAATCCGCCAGCCGGAAGGAAGGAGGCACAGCCTAGGTAAAGGCACAAAGGTAGGCTGAGTGTCTCTGAGCCAAATGGCAAGGGCGTTAGAGTCGGAGATGGGGCTGCTTTTCAGCATTCTGGGCGCAAGAGGAGGCAGCAAGGGGCTTCCCAGCACACCCACCCTGGCTGGCTGCTGCTGCTTCTCCTTTTTCAGAAAAAAAAGCTCATCTTGCTACAGTATGCAGCAGCCAGTAAAAGCACGTTAATCTTTAACGTGTAAGCAAAACAGCCTCCAGTCTGAATATTGGCTCTTCCTCCCATCTGTGGCAGTTTGCACAGATTTTTTTTAGAGTGGCAGAATGCCTCATCTACATGCCAGCCAGCTGCAGGCGCCCTCCAGCGTCACAGAGTAAACCAACCCCCGCCTGGAAGGTGAGGACCAGACCTCTCACCCCAGCCCCAGCCCCACCCACTGCCTCTGCAGAGTGTGAATCTGGCAGAGGGCCTCAGCACCTACCTCTGCTTTGCACAAGTGGCGAGATTTGTGGATTCTACAGACCAGTAAAATTACCCCCGAAACCAACTGGAAAATTCATGATTTTGCCAAGGAAAGCTATTTGAGAGAGAGAGAAAAGAAAACTACAATCCAAGATCGCCTTCAATTCAGCAAAGAAAGGAAATTTTGACATTGAAAGGAAAGAAGGACAGAATTAAGACTAAAAGGTTTCTGAGCAGATTTAGCTTTAGGAAGACCCACCACATTGCCTTCCTTTTTCTCCTTTAGGGATTAGAAATAACCCTGGAGAATCTAGAGCCAGCGAACCCAGTGGGGGTTGGTAAGTCCAGCACCATAGGGTGCCCAGCGGCCTGAACCTGAGCCATCTTGGCTGACCCCTCCCAGCCCACTGTCCCCACCAGAGAACCACAATCAAAACTTAGTCCTTGGGAAACGTAAGTTGCTCCAGCGCTTGTCAAGTGGCAAAGAATCAAGGAAGGAATAAATAGCAATATTTTATAAGTTTTAAAATGTTATTTTAACACAAATACCAGAGCAACTCTAGCATAAATCAACAGAGACACACAAAAGTATGTTTGTACAAGAAATGTAATAAGCTCGTATGAAAAACAGTGTCAACTGGTACAGATGGCAGAAAAAGCCAATATTCAAATGTATGCTGTTTTACTAACACATTCAAGATCAACATTTTGCTACCTGCTGCTCATGATAGCAGGATTAAAACAACACACAACACACACATATAACTCACGTGCGATATTCTAACCCAGAGAATGAAAGATTCTGAGAGAAATTGTCAAGTACTTTCTATCATTCATGGTGGTTTTAAAGTTTCCTTGGTTCAGAGAAAAATTTGCATCTGAAAATGCAGCTTTCCTCATATCTGCCTGATGTTTGAGAAAATTAGGCAAGGAGGATGAGAAAATATCAGTGCTGCAACCTTTAACGCCCCCTGGATTAGTAACAGGAACAGCGAGGACAGAGCTACCCTAAATGCAAGCTGACTCTGCTTCCCTCTCCATGTACAGCGCAGGCTATTTTCAAGGTGTTTCCTCGGGCACTGTAGCTCTGGGAGCCCCCAAAGAATTCTATGCAGTGGGCAAGCTTGGGAACATTAGCCCCACACTGCAGCTGGGCAAACTAAGGCTCAGAGACGGTGACTAGATGGACAAGGGATCACAGAGCCTAGAGGAAGTAGATTAGGGATGCAGATGGAGCACATTACTCAGCAAGGAAGTTGCCAAGGAATTCTCAACTGTCTTGTGGTGTTTGCTCTGAAACCCAATGATTTGAGAATCAGGCAGCCTGAGTTCAAATCCCAGCTCCACCTGACCTGACCTTGGACAGGTGACCTCACATTTGAGCATCCACTGCTTACTCTGAGAAATGAAAACAATAAAACTGTCCCTGTAGGGGTGGTGTCAGTTCAGCAGGGGCCTAGGCTTAGCCTGACCGGTATAAGCGGGGCGTACAATGTAAAGCTCTATCTAGGACAGAAAGAGCAAGCAGCCACCTGGGAGACAGAGCCGGGCCACAGAGGGTTTGTTTGGTGTTTTTAAAAGTTTTGAAACCATGTAAAAAAATCTAGCCTTTTCACTTAAAGGCCTGGAGTGCTCCTTGACAAATCCCCACCTGGCAACAAGCAGCCTGGGCTGTGAGGGAGATGGTTGCCCTGCTTCCCTGGGTCAGCTGAGCTAGACAGGAAGCGTTGAGGGCTGGGCTGCTGCTTCCTTGCGCTCTCAGCCCCACTGCCGGGCACAGGCAGGGCAGGACATGCCCCATGGCGGGCTTCACAGCCCTAGTGGGCATTGTGCTGGGTTGAATATGGCTCCCCTAGAAGACAGAGAACCTGTGAACACAACCTTGTTTGTTAAAAGAGTCTTTGCAGATGTAATTTTGTTAAGGCTCCCCAGATAAGGAGATATCTTGGATTAACCGGACAGGCCCTAAATCCAATGGAAAGTGTCCTTATAAGAGACAGAAGAGAGGATGACATGGGGAAGAGACCACGTGACGACAGAGGCAGAGACTGGAGCGATTCTCCCCTAGAACCATCAGAGGGAATGCAGTCCTGCTGCCACCTGGCTTTCCAACTTCCAACCTCCGGAACTGAGAGACTACGTTTCAATTATTTTAAGCCACCAAGTGTGTGATAATTTGTTAGGCAGCCTCAGGAAACTCACATGGGCATGGCCAGCAGCTCAGACACTCAGTGGCAAGTGGCCCCGACCTGTGCCCCTCTGGCTTCATCTGTGCCTGACCCCATTGGCTCAGACTCTTAAGAGGCTCCTGTGGTCCCCAGCACAGCCTGCAAGCCCCTCGGGACCTGGGCTCTTGCTGCTCACGTATGTCTGTGCTTCCTAAGCTCCTGCCCTACTCACGAGTCGCAGCGCTCCAGGGCACCAGGCTCCACTACCTCCCAGCCCTGGCCTGGAACATGCTCCTCTCCCCAACCCCACCTCAGGGAAGTGGGCCCTGACTCTGACCCTGGCCTCTGTGCTGACCTGTCTCCAGCAAGAACTGCTTCTGCTTTCTAGGTGTCATAGCCCCAGAACCCAGCAGAGAGCCTAAAATGTATGAGTGTAGAGCTGATTAACGTGCAAATAAACTACTGTGCAAGCACTAGCTGAGCAGAAAAGAAAGGGGGAAAGAATGTGATACAATGTTTTACCCATTAAATTGATGAAAATGTAAATGTATGATAGTATCAAGTCTTGGAGAGGACGTGGGAAAATACTCTCACATGTCAATGGTGGGAGTATAAATTGGTACCTCTCTGATGCAATTTGTGGAATATTTAAACATTCTAAACACACATGCTCTATGACCCAGCAGTTTCACTCTTCATAGCTACCTGGAGAAATCTTAAACAGAGGCCCATGCAATAACCTCACTGCAGCCCTATTATAAAAGTGAATGATTGGAAAGAGCCTAGATGTTGAGAGCGGGTTGGTTAAACAGCCAGTGCGAGGTCCCTGTGAGGGAACAGGATACAGCAGTGAAGAAGCATGAGGTATGCCTCTCTGTGCTGACACACCATTGGGCTGGGAAACAGTTGAAAAATGACATGCACATTACAAGACTGTGTTTTTTTTATTAATTTTCTTTTAAACAAAACCATCCCACAAAGTAATACTACCAATCATCTGGGCAGTGGTTCTATGACAATGTGATTTATAATAAGAAATATATATTTGATCTCTCCCCTTGTCTGGCACAGAGCTCCTAAAATTTCCTAAGTGTGGAGAACTATAAAGCTGTCTTTTGTTGTGTTAATGAATGACTTTTGGAAGGCCCCTAGGTCACTTGAGGGTGAGTGCTGATGGCCAAGGGAACCAGCTAAGTGATTAGAGGGTTGGAGCTTTCAGTCCCACCCCCTGACCTCCAGGGAGGGGAGAGGGGCTGGAGGTTGAATTAGTCGCCATTGGCCAATGATTTAATCAATCTTACCTTTGTAAATGAAGCCTCCATAAAAACCCTAAAAGGATGGGCTCGGGATCAGAGAGCCTCCGGGTTGGTGAACACGTGGAGATGCAGGGAGAAGGGCTCCCTCAGAGGGAAACTCCACACCCTTTCCCCAGACCTTGCTCTGTGCATCTCTTCCATTTGGCTGTTCCTGAGTTATATCGTTTTATAATAAACTGGTAATGTAGTAAGTAAAATGTTTCCCTGAGTTCTGTGAGCCGCTCTAGCAAATTAATCAAACCCAGGGAGGAGGTCGTGGGAACCTTGGATCTATAGCCAGTCAGTCAGAAGCACAGGTGACAGCCTGGACTTGTGATTGACATACTAAGTGGCGGGTGGGCGGGGGGAGGGGGCAGGAGGAAGTGGGGGGTTGTGGGATTGAACCCTTACCCTGTGGGATCTGATGCTATCTCCGGGTAGATGGTGTCAGAACTGAGTTAAATTGTAGGACACCCAGCTGGTGTCAGAGCATTGCTTGTAGGTGTGCAAACCACTCCACACACCTAACCTCTACAGACATTGGGAATTGGGCAAAGAACTTTTTAGGGCCACAAGGGGGAGCAATTTTGCCCCGAGGGAACATGTGACAATGTCTGGAGATAGTTTTGGTTGTCACACTGGGCAGGAGCTGTTACTGGCACCTAGTGGGTGGAGGCCACGGTTGCTGCTAAACATCCTATAAAGCACAGGATGGCCTCCAGAACACAGAATCATCGGCCCCAAATGCCAATAGTGCCAGGTTGAGAAACCCTGCTCTAAATGCGGGGAAATGTCTGGAAGGACACAAGTCAAACTGATGACAGAGGTACCCTGGGGGGTTTGGGTGCTGGTCAAAGAGAACTTTAATCCTATGGGTAATATTTTCACTTTATTTCCTAGAAGAATACATTTGTGTACTGTCGTGTAAGTGAAAAGACAGAGAGAGAGGGATAAAGGAGGGTCAGAGTGGACCACGGTGGGCCTGGGTCTGTCTTGTTCCCCCGTGTCTCCAGGGCAGCAGTGGGGTTCGGGTGGGGGGAGTGCCAGGGGCTCATTTTGTCACCACTGTCCCACACTCCTGTCCAAAGGGCCTTGGCCTGAGGAAGGCTGGAAGAACCCACTCTGCCCCATGCAGTGACACCCCAGGGAGTGCCAATACTGCAGCAACACCAGCCACATGTTAGGTTTTCACTTTCCCATAATGAATGTGACTTTCAGCAACTTTCCTGAGTGTTTTTAAAAACAGCCTCTTTCACCAAAGCATCATTACCAGCAAATTTCTAACAGCTTCCAAACAAACTTCATATAATCACCTACAGCTCATGGTAACAGAGCTCCTCCATCTTCACAGGCAGCTACAGAATTCTCCTGACAATTAGCTGAGAAGGAGTGACATTTGTGGTGTCATTTGAATGCTCAGCACGGACTTCTGTTTCCAGAAGCTACCAAGACCTGGGGCTGGGGAGGGCTCAGGGTGTTATTATTGTTTAAGCACCTGGTTGATACCTGAACTTGGCAGTGAAGCTAAGATCCCTTCAACCTCATAGTACCCCAGACGTCTCTGCTATTACCCAGTTTGGGGTGTCACTACCGGACCTTTATCCTATGCATTTACATAGATAGATAGATAGACAGATAGATAGACAGATAAAGTAGATAGATTTGCAGTCACAGAAATTGTTTTCTGGGGCTTTTTTCCAGCTATAAATGGCTCCATATTGTGCATACTGTTCCCCAAGTTGCCGTTTTCCCCAGTCTTGTGCCTTGGAGGTACTTCTTTGCCTGCCGTGGACTATTATCACATAGTGCCCTGAAGCAAGGGGCGAGTGAGGGCTAAATATCAGCCTTGCTCCCTGGCCAGACCTGGCTGTGTCAGCACAGAGGCAGGGATGCCTCTTTGTAATTCATCTGCCGAGAAGGGGCGCCTTTCTGAGACCCACACAGGTACCGCAGGGGCTGGCAGGTCTTTGATTGCTGCCCAGTGCCCAACAGCAAGTGGGGATCCCACTTTGAGCAGCTGAACATTTAAGCGGTTTCCATTTGTTGGTCGTGCACAAACCTACCACAAACATCCTTGCCCTTGCCTCCTTGGGCATACGTGTCTCCAGGCAGACACTCTGGGCTTGCCAAAGTGGCCACAGAGTAGGTCTTTTTTGAGTCTCCCCCATCCTGTGAGGAAGGAAGCTTGGGGTGCTGTAAATTGTGGACACCAAAGGGGACCCTGGGACTTTCCTGAAGTCAGCTGGTGAGTGAGCAACAGGGCTGGGACCAAGCCCCAAGCATTAAGCTCGCTCAGCTCAGGGCTGGAGCACAGCTTCTGAACAGCGGTCCTGTTGTCCATCACAGTCCCAAGCCTGGGACCCCTACACGTGGCTGCCACGGCCACTCTCTCAACCTAGCTCACCCCACAACCCCATCCATCTTTCTCTCTCTCCCTCTCTCTCTCTGTCAGTGTACCTATCCACAATCCACCAGCCATTCATCCATCCACCCACACATCCATCCATCCATCCACCCACCCATCTGTCCATCCATCCACCCACCCATCCATTTATCCATCCATTATGCATAATTCACTGAATAAATAATTATCAAGTACCTACAATGTACAAGGCATTATTCTAGGCACTGGGGACAGGGCAGTGAACGAAACAGTCCAAGATCCCTGAATGGAGCTGAACTTCGAGGGGTAGGGAGGCCACAATAAAAAAGATCCTTTTGTAAAGCACTAAGTCCTATGAAGACAACACAAGTGACGTAACCGATAGGGAGGGGAGGGAAGTTAGGGAAGGACTTTCTGTGGGTGATACCTCCTGAATGTGGAGAAAGGACCAGCCGTGTGATGATCTGGAGGAAGGGTGTTCCAGGCAGCGGAACAGCAAGCACAAAGGTCTGGGGTTGGAAGATGCTCAGCATAGGCTGGGAATGGCATGAAGGCCCGGTGGCTGAGGTGTGGTGTGGGGACAGGACATAGAGAGGTCAGTGGGTCGGCTGGCCCAGCAGCAGCCATGCCTGGAGCTAAACTGGGTGACAGTGACATCAAGCATCACGTCTTTGGGGCCATCCTATAGCCTTCCCCACTCTGGAGTCCTAGATTCTAGTCCTTGATCGTGCTCCACCCCAGCCCGCAAGTGGTGCAGCAGACGGGGGAGTGTAATGTGTCCCAGCACCTGGGGGCTCCAGTTGGCCTAGAAAAGGCAGAACCCCCCGTCACCCCCATCAACCCTCTCTCCCATCCACTGGGGCCACTGCTCTGAAAACACAACAGCAACAGCAGGAGGTCTATGAACAGGGCCCCAAAGGCTCCCTGTCTTCAGCATTTACGCATCCTGTGTATGGAGACAGGAAAGCTCCTTAGGGTGAGTCCTGGGTCTCAATCCCATATTCATAAATTCTTTCTGAAGAAGGGTGTAGCCTTCCACCCCAACCAAAAACCCCCTTGAGTCCCCAGGCCCTGGACTTGAATTCTTCCCCCAGTGGGAAAAACTGGGTCAAGGCTATATCTGCTTGGCACATGTTTGTTTGTTGTAAAACAATGGTTTAAAAGAATTTGCAAGAGCTGACAATGTTTAAAAATTGGGAGAAATTATGTTAAAAATTAAAGATTCCCTGCTTATCTGAGAAAATGAAAAGATGTGGTAATGCTGGGCTGGGCCAAGCCCGCAAGCGCCCTGCGGACGTCTGGTGGTTACTGAGGCGGCAGGGAAGCATGCCCTCTGCAGTCTGCTGCAGTCCCCATCACTCCCTGCCGCCCCCGATGTGGGGAGCTGTGCTGCGGGACCACTCATTCCCCACGTGCACAGAGGTGGGGGAGCAAACTCGGGGTTCAGCTTCCAGACCCATGGACCTCGGGGAGGGGAGGGGACAGCTGGGCCTCAGCCCTGCTGCTCTGGAGCCCCCAAAAGCCCATGCCCAAGAGAGTGGTGGAGACCCCCAAGGCCAGCAGGAGGCATCTCGGCATAACTAGAGGGGACCCCCAAATGTTCATGTAAGATACCAAACACTTTACATGATGCTGGGGGATAGGGAGCTCCTAAAGGACAGAAAATTTCTCACAGGCAGATGGGATGGGTACCCAGAGTCACATTACACAAAGTTAAATTAAATTCAAAGAAAATAAAGCAATGTATATCCCAGTTGAGACAAAAGGGTCTTGTCTGGTGATAATCAAGGCATTTGCCCTGTTCTTTACAGCAGCTCCTGTAACTAGAGGCAGCAGGGAGTGGAGGTGGTGGTGAAGGAGCAAAGGCCACACACTGACCATCCCCACACACATACACACCAACCCAACACATACAACTAGCACCTCTGTTCCAGGCTGAACTGAACCCTCAGAATTCATGTTGGAGCCCTAACACTGGTACTTTAGAATGTGACTGTATTTGGAGATAGGGCCTTTAATAAAGATGTGATTAAGTTAAACTAAGGGGTGAGGTGTCTGATCCCATCTGACTGGTGTCCTTATAAGAAGAGGAGATTAGGACACCGAGAGACACTAGGGATGCATGCGCACTGAGGAAAGACCACGTGAAAACACAGGGAGAAGGCAGCAGCTACAAGCCAAAGACTGAGGCCTCAGGAAAAACCCTGACTACACCTTGACTTTCGACCTCCAGACTCCAGAACTGTGAGAAATCAACATGTGTTGTTTAAGCCCCCTGGTCTGTGACATTTAGTTGTGGCAGCCGAGCAGACTAATACAACTGCCATATGTACAAGCACCAACCCCCCAAAACTGGCCCCAATGTACACACACCCACACACATCCCCTAAGCTTCGACACATACAAATGTACAGGAGCACACGTGACCCCCACACACACTCACGCCCCATCCCCCATTTCACCTGAATGCCAGGATTGGGCCATTTCGGTTGATGCACTTTTTTTTTAATTTAATTTTTATTTTATATTGGAGTATAGTTGATTTACAATGTTGTGTTAGTTTCAGGTGGACAGCAAAGTGAATCAGTTATACATATATTTATATCCATTCTTTTTCAGATTCTTTTCCCATATAGGTTATTACAGAATATTGAGTAGCGTTCCCTGTGCTATACAGTAGGTCCTTGTAGATTATCTATTTTATATATAGTTATGTGTATATATTAATCCCATACGATGCTCTTGATTCTTATTTGTAGTTGGATTAATTGACTCCTCACAACATAATCAATGTGTGTTTCCATTTGTCAGATAGGAACCTAAGGCTCCTTCAAGTAACCAGCCACGATTTGTACCCTTGGAGCATAGGTAACACCGAGAGTGCCCTTCTCTTCCCACCTTGCTGCCCACGTCTGCCTGAACAGCTGGCGGCTCTGAGGTACGGCATAGCCACTGGATTGTATGACCATTTTCAAAAACACTAGTGATGTAAGTAATAGTTTCCTGAATGTATATGGAACTCTTTAAATGTTTTGTCGGTAACTCAGAAGATGCCCCACCAGCCTGCAGATTCCTGGGGTCACAAGTCTATCCTCATGGTCCTGTGGATGGGCACACATGCTGGTGAACCGGGAGTCCTGGTTATTGGAGTATCAGAGGAGCTGTCTTTCCCTGCACTTTACACAACTAGATTAAACTAGCTACTAGCCCAGGGAACTCTGGAGATGAGATATTCTTGATTCAAATTCTGTAGCTGGGATGGAAAGTGTCGAAGTCATGAAAACTCACATCGACATGGCTGATAGTTGTGAAATATTCCTTCAGCATCAGGTGGACACTACCTCAGGGCAGCCACCGGAGAAGGCCACGTACCTTCCAGGCTGTCTGTCCCTGCAGCTGACAATCGGAATAATCTGGAGCAGCAGACTGTGAGGCTCTTTCCAAGCTGTGGCAGCTGAGAAGCCAAGAGGGGTGGACGCCCCCTTCTCATATCAGCCTGTAGGACTTGCACTTCCTGACCCTCGGGTGGCCTCTACTCAGGGGGCAGGAACACAAAAGCTGCAAGATCAATTTCAGCCTCGTGAGAAAAACGGAGACCAACCTCCAGGGCACACTGTATGTGCCATGGCTGCCTGGGCCTGTCCCTATCCCCTCTTCAAACCCCTCCTTCATGCATCTGGAGCTCAAGACCCTGTGGTCGGGAGATCTGGAACTCAAGACTGTTTCTGGAGCCCTTGGGTATGAGAGAAGGGAGAGCCTGAACTGAAGTTGCCGTGGCTAGTGGAGATTATGGTTTTTCTCTTAAATTATTTATAAAGACATTCTCCAGGTAGAACAATAAAAATATCATAAATACGGCTAAAGGCCCTGTTCTTCCTTTCCCTCACCCCGATGCTGGTATCTTTGGGGATGTCTGTCCCAGCACTGCTCCCGTGTACCTACATACATGTATCTATGCACACAGAATAATCCTCGCAGTAAGTACCAGGCCAGGAGGCGTGAAAGTGCTCCTTCCTACCCCGCAGTGAGGGCCCCGAGTCCACCCGCCCTGCCTCTACTGTCCATGTGCATGAGCCTGCCACGTGAGAAGCCTTGGCGCCTCCTGGCATGTGTGGGAGAGGTCCCCTCCACGCGGGCACCGAGAGGTGCAAATGCTGCGGCACAGGTGCATGCTTTTTCAATTTTAGTACATTCTGCTCAATTAGGTTTAAATAGCAACAAAATGGCTTCACTCAGTAAACACGGAGGCTGACTCACCTCCTGCCTGGACCACACAGAAGGTTTCTGGATGGGGAACATGGTGGGTTGAATTGTGTTTCCTAAAAAGATGTGTTGAGGTCCTAACCCCCACTATCTATGAATGTGACCTTGCTTGGAACAGGGTCTTTGCAGGTGTCATCAGGTAAAGCTGAGGTCACACTGGATGAGAGTGGGCCCTGAATCTAAGGAGAGGGAGATTTGGATAGAGAGAGACACACACACACACAGGCAAGTAGGCCACGTAAAGACAGAGGCAGAAATTGGGAAGATGCAGCTACAAGCTAAGGAATGGCAGGATTTGGGGGAGCCACCAGATGCCAGGAAGAGGCAAGGAAGGATCCTCCCCAAGAGCCTTCAGAGGGAGCATGGCCCTGCTGACACCTTGACTTTGGACTGACAGCCTCCAGAAGTGTGATGGAATGAATGTCCGTTGTTCTAAGGTAATTTGTTAAGGCAGCCCTGGGAGACTCATACAGGGAATGTGCCCAGAGCTGACCACAAGCCTCACTCCACTATTGGAGCCCAGGCTGAAGCCTTTCTTCTCTTTCCCCAGATGAAATATCCTTGCACCCAGAAGGTCTATGCAGCTCTCAGCACAAGGATTCCAGCCAGTGATGGTCCGGGACAGGGGCCACATGACCCTGATTAAGTAACTTGCTCTGTGTCCCGCACAAGGGGTAGCCTCTCTGCTCAGGCTTCCAAAGGGAGCCCCACAGAGATAACTCTTGGTGCTGACCCTCTGTATGGTCCCCTGTGCAGTCTGCCCCTTGCAGCTTTGCCCACCTGCTGGGCCCTCCTCCTTGAGGCAGCCCAGGCTTCCCCCCAGGTCAATACAACCTCAGCACTACTGTTCCCTTTCATTCCCCCTCTCCATCCTCCTCTTCTAGTTTAGAAAAATTTTAATTCACCTACACATACAGTTCAGCCCTGTGAGGCCTCTGAGGCCTGGGTAAGGATGGTACAGTGAGATTACTTCACCCTTTGATGGCTATGGAAGCCACACCCCTGGGAGTGGGTGGTGGGGTGGAGTGGTGGAGTGTGTCTTCTGTGGAAAGAGGAAGTGCTGCCTCAGCTCTGCTAAGGGCCCCTCGTCCTGGACCCCTCATGGAGAACCCAGCTGCCTGGCACCTTTGATTCTGGTGACTGTAAGAGGAAAGGTGGCTGAGAGTTGAAAGGGTGGGGAGGGCCAGAGAAGATAGTAAAAGGAACCTTTTGGTCAGTGGTCTTGGAGTGTGATCATGGACCCTAGAAGAACGCTCAGGGCCATAGCAGTCTTGGCTCATCTCCTTGAAGGCTGAAGTTCAGAAGTGTCTTCTCATAGCAGCCATGGACAGACAGGAGCCAGAAAGGCAAATCCAATCCTCCACCCCTCAAAATACACACATACTTTAAACCTGTAGGGCCTTCCCAGAGACCTTGCACTAGAGTAC
Organism: Lagenorhynchus albirostris; assembly: GCF_949774975.1. Classification (NCBI taxonomy): domain Eukaryota; kingdom Metazoa; phylum Chordata; class Mammalia; order Artiodactyla; family Delphinidae; genus Lagenorhynchus; species Lagenorhynchus albirostris. The sequence continues at coordinate 21,661,212 of NC_083113.1, read as the reverse complement.
AAGGCCCTGTGGGGTCTGGACCATCCACCTCTCAGTCTTTCCTTGTTCCCATCTCCATGCTCCACACCCCAGGCACACCAGTCTTTATGTGCTCATACCTGCCTCAGGGCCTTTGCACATGCTATTCTCGCTGTTGTCTGGAATCCTCTTCACTCCCTCTTCAGGGTAAATCCTGCACATTCTTCAGGTCTCATCTGAAAGCTCACTTCCATAGGAAGCCTTCCCTGACATGCTCCCTTTTCCCCAGAGCAGCTCAGATCTCCCCTTAAGGGCTGTCATCACACCCCACCTTTCTCCATAGCAACACTTATCACAACTGCGATTACAGACAGTGCTAATGAAAGCTCTTGTTGGTCTTAGTTTGCATCACATGACCATCACAGAGCTGACCGTATATCCAGGGGAAAGGAAATCTGTGACTGGCAAGGTCTACATCACAGGTTCATCTTGAAACTGGGGAGGGCCATGGGGACAGCCCCACTTGAACTACTTAGATTAAAAGAAGTATGTTTCTCGAATGAGAATTACCCCAGGAAGGGGCAACTTCTACCAGCTAAGCGAGAACAACTTCCACCCCTAGTGAAGGCCGAAGCACCCTGCCTCTGCACCCACGTCTCTGCAGGCCTGTCCAGGGTAGAAGACAGGCAGGGACAGCCCAGCTCTTGCTCAGGTTGGAGCTGCTAGATGACACCATGGGTTCCACCAGGAAGCAGTGAGCGAGCGGTATGGAAGGAAACAGCAGAGACTCTAGACTGCCCTATCAGAGGTGCCAGAGCCCTGTCCCTGCCTGGCACAGTTCTCTCCACGCAGGGGACAGCTGCTGAGCTGGGGATACAAGGGTGCACCCACCCCTGCTGTCACAGAGGCCACGTCTGACTGCAAGGGTACAATGGCCAACACCTAAATAAAGCTTGGAAAGCAGGTAGAAAAAAATGGTCTGATGAGAATAAAGCAGAGTGAGGGGAGGGGGGTGAGGCAGTTCTTTTAAATCAGGAAGGGCTCTTATGAGGAGAAAGCGTCGGGCATGCCAGTATCTGGAGGATGAGCTCTTCCAACAGGAAACAGCGAATGCAAAGACCCTGTGGTAGAAATGAGTGTGGCCTGTTCTAGAAGAAGGTTCTCATGTCTGGAGCATGGGAGTCCACAAGAGCAGAGGGAGGGGGCAGCAGGAGTCCTGGAAAGGAGCTGGGTATTACCCCCAGACCTGTGAGAAGCTGTTGGAGGATGTTTAGTGGGAGAGAAAGCCCTTTAAGCTCTGAGATTCCAGGACTCTGTGGTGGGAGAGGGGGTGTCTGCCGGGAAGCGCCCCAAAGTCTGCAGACTTTATAAACACACAGGGCTCCTCCCAGGGTCCCGCTGCCATAGAGCAAAGTTCTGACGCTACTTCTGCATGAGGCAATGGAGACATCTGCTGTATTGTAGACACAATTGGATACTTTTCAACATATTGCTTAGCCTGTAATTTCCAACAGCTCCATCCAATTCAGAGGGGCGGGTGGCACTGGGAGCAGCTTCCGCGGCAGAAGCAGGGATGGGGGAGATGATGCTATGTCCTCCTGTGGCTCCCAGGTACGGCTGGGGTGCTGGGGGGGCTTCCCCCGGAGAACCTTCACCTCTCTGGCTTGGGGTATTTGATTGGTAATGTGGAGGGCTCATCTGGACGTGAACCGGCAAAAGCTGCGAGCCTAGCACCTGCTTCCTGAAGGAAGGAACAGGTGCGTGTGAGGGGCTGGCATTGTCCCACATCCTGACAAAACCTTGCCCCTGCCCCTGTCCTGGGGACCTTGAGGCTGGGAGAGGGAAACACTTGCATGAGCTCACACTGAGCTGTAAGTGGCAGAGCCATCACCTGAACCCACTTTGGCTGGGCCTAGAGGGCCTGAGCCTCAGCACCCCACACTTCGTGGTCATTTCCTGGGCACCACAGCCAAGGCATCACCAATGTTTCAGGGACCCAGAACACTGCTCCTGCCACTTCCTCCCCAGAAATGGATCAGAGAACAGGGAGGATGAGGACCCCTGTGTCACAGTCCCCACACCCACAGTGGGCCAACCTCACAGGCCCACAGCCCATAGCCCAGCTGGCCCTGCCACACGCCTTGCTCCAGCCTGACTCTTGAATGGATGGCCCTGAGAATTTTCGAGAAGATTCTGTGGGCTGTTTCTAATGGTTTGCTTTGGCCTGTGCCCATCTGAAGGGGTGGGAGGGGAAGCTGGGGGCTACGGTGGTCTCTCTGGATGGGAGAGGAGGGGCTGTGTTTCTGAGGCCACACTCTTCTACATCTTTTGACCCACTTTTCCTCCAGACCCCTCTCAGGAGCCCGGGCTGCCCACAATCTTCGGGTAAGCACGACACCCCGAACCACGAGAGCGCGTTGCTTAGCCCCTTACATGTCCGGTGACAGGACCTCAGCAGAGGAGAGATTTCTGAGCCAGGGACCAGCCTGAGGGACCACGACTGCCTCATCTTTCCGTTTTCATAAGTCTCCAAGGTCAGCCTCCTCAGCAAGGGAAGGAAGCAAGGCCCCTGCAGTCTCTCATATCCTTACCTCTCACAAAAGGACCAAATCCCTTGTTCTAGCTGCAGTTTCAAAATAGCCCAGGGAATAGCTCTGAGTGACCTGGCTTGGGTGGTGTGACCACCTGGGACCAATCAGCGGCTGCAGGGGTGGGGTGGGGACAGGCAAGATGATTGTGGCCTCTGTCAGACCCGTGAGGCTGGGGTGAGGAAGCAGCAATTCCCCAAAAAGAGCATGTGTGTGTGTGGGGGTTCTGTTTCCAGAAGGGAGTCAGGGGGCAACAGGCAAAGCACAACAGGAAAAGCTTAGAGGAGGAGGGGGCATTTGCATGGGCTTCGAAGGGTGGGAAGCACTCATATGCACAGGAAGAGGACAGGAGAGCTACAGCAGTAGGAATGGTGTAGACACAGGCCCTGCGGTATATCTGGGGCGGGGGGATCCTCGGGTGCAGCTGTACCGTGGGGACTATAGTCAGGGGACCAGACATCAGAACCACGTCTCTGCTAGCTGGCTTGGTGCTCTTGGGAAAAGGTGCCCTCCTGGGCTAGCTCAGTCCCGGCGCAGATGCATGGTGAATGAGTGCAGAATGGGTTCTGGCCAGATGGTGTTGTGTACAGCGCGTGCAACCATGACCAGGATGTCGGGACTGGACTGGGCAGACCCTGTCAGCCCGTGGAGGCCTCCTCTCTGGAGGAGAGCCTCTCTGTGTCCTGCAGAGCCTGACCAGGACGCAGCCCTCCTGCAGCAACAACATGAAAATGGGAGCAAGGATGGCAGCCCCCCAGCTGATGGGTGAGAAGCCCCAGCTGATGGGCAGGCAGGTCTGTGCAGCCTCCTCAAAGCAGGCAGAGAGCAGAGCCCCAGGAAGCAATTCATCAGCCACGTGGGCCTGCGTGGGCTCGCACTCTGTTCGGGGGCCTTGGGACTTCTGCCGCCCAGTGGATAGGCCTCTGACTCCTTCCCAGCCCACCAAGAGGCCAGAGGAAGCACCACACGCCAATTATAGGAGCCAATTACTTCGCACTTAACAGGGATATTTTCTTTTAGTGCGCAAAACCAAGGGGCATAAAACCCTGATTCCTCTTCTGTGATTCGATCCTGCTCTCCGTGTGCTCCTAGCATTTAATAACTCCTGCCGCAGACTGAGGGCCAAATCTGCACAGGGCACAGGGAAGCCAAGAGGGCAAGTCCCCATCAACAATCTGGTGAGGAGGCCACTGCCGTCTGCGCTATTCCCTTTCCCCTCTGCAGCTCCCAGAAGTTTCCATAAAAACAGATGTAAGTAATCAAAGACGTCTCAGCCCCGAACAGCTCTGCTCCTGAAGGCTTCCATGGAGCCGGCTCCCTCTGCCAGGGTTTGTGGCTCCAAAAGACTTAAACCAGCCCTCAAACCTCTCCCTAGGAAGGAAGACTCCTCCTTGCCTGCAGATCTGCAATCATTTGTCGAGTATTCTATGGTCAATAATAATAGTAATAATACCTCGGCTGTCCCGATGTCTTTTCTAATGATGCTCAGAGCATGTGGTGTGGGACCCTTACAGCATCACAGTGGCTGATGAGCAAGGGGTCTCATCCCCACTTTGGGGATGGAAAGAAGGTGGTACACTGACGAGGCCAGCCTCAGTGCCGTCTCCCCCAGAGTCTAAATGCTCCAGGACAAAGGTGGGAGTTGTCCTCTTCCTTGGCAGGCCTGCTGCTGGCCTTTTCCCGCATTCCTTGTGCAGTGTACCTTACCAAGTGCCCCGGAGCCTGTAGCTCAGCGATGGGGGCAGATGGAGCCAGGACTCCAAGTGTGACGCTGATTAATCATCCTGACTTCAGGCAATCTTACTGCTCCGAAGGCCTGGCCCTACCCACACGTTTTACAGGTGGGACTCTCAGGGCTAACGCCAGGATGCCTGGCCAGCCCCTGGAGCACCCAAGCCCTAGGCTTCCCCGCCCACACTCCCTGCATTTCACCACATTAGTGCCAGCAGGAGCTGAGTAGTGAACAAAAATGTGACTTTTAAATCAAACAGCCCAGACTGTACATGTGTGGGGTTGGGTCTCTAGTCTCTAGCTGTTCCTGAAAGTTGCCCTTTTAGGGGAATTTCCTCGTGGGTATAGTCTTAACAAGAGGGCCATTCCCTTGGCCTGCCTCTTGCTGCCTCACACTATGGAGACCAAGGTGGCCTCACCTGATTCCACCCACCACTTGTGTACACAGATGGCTTGAGCTAGACTTGCAGACCACATGCCTGTTTTCAGGGCTGTAAGTTTTTTTTTTCTTCTTTTTTTTTAAATAAATTTATTCCTTTGTTTTTGGCTATGTTGGGTCGTTGTTGCTGTGCGCGGGCTTTCTCTAGTTGTGGTAAGTGGGGGCTGCTCTTCGTTGCCGTGTGCAGGCTTCTCATTGCGCTGACTTTTCTTGTTGTGGAGCACAGGCTCGCTGCACGCAGGCTCAGCAGTTGCGGCACGTGGGCTTAGTTGTTCCACGGCATGTGGGATCTTCCTGGACCAGGGCTCGAACCCATGTCCCCTGCATTGGCAGGCAGATTCTTAACCACTGCGCCACCAGGGAAGTCCAGGGCTGTGAGTCTTGAGAGAGATACAACAAGGAAGGGAGTGTCTGTTTGGGAAGTCAGATTTCTCCAGGGATGCCCTTTTTGGTTTGAAAAGGCTGGAATCAGTTTCTTCAACCAAACCCCAGACCAACATGGCCCTGTGATCAGTCATACCTGATGATGATCATAGTTAATGTGTATGGAGCACCTGCTATGTGCCAGATGCCCTCTTTGCTACTTTAGTCTTGACAACAGCCCTATATTACTATCCCCACTTCACTGATGAGGATCCTGAGGCTCAGAGAGGTTAAGGAACCCATTCAAGGTCACACAGCTAGCAACTCAGGTCATCTATGCCCAGATTCTATGTTCTTTTTTTTTTTGCAGTACGCGGGCCTCTCACTGTTGTGGCCTCTCCCGCTGTGGAGCACAGGCTCCGGACACGCAGGCTCAGCAGCCATGGCCCACGGGCCCAGCTGCGGGATCTTCCCGGACCAGGGCACGAACCCGTGTCCCCTGCATCAGCAGGCGGACTCTCAACCACTGCGCCACCAGGGAGGCCCAGATTCTGTGTTCTTGATGAGCACACTGGTCTGACTTGAAAAAGCACAGTGGTTTCTTGGCATCTTAGGGGCAGAAGTAGGATGGGGGTTCTGGGTGTACACTTTAATGGGGAGATGGATGAAGTGAACTTCCCTATATGAAACCTCCTCTTCCATGTGAATATGAGGGCCCTGTGACAGGATCCTGGTCCCCCGTGGGGTAGGAGCATGTTATGTTTCCAGGGCCACCCTCCCCCACCCCAGCAGGGTGTGTGTGCAATGCCCAGAGGCTGCTCTGGCCCAGGCCCCCACCACGGGCGAGGGGGCTGGGAAGGATCTTCAGGGTCAGCAGCAGAGGGAGCCAGAGCAGACAGATGGGATGCCGGGGGAGGCAGGGACTGCAGGTGTGGTCTCCAGAGCCCGAGTCTAAGGGGAAAAGGGCAGTAAGCAGAAGGGGCACCTCCAACTCCAGCCAAAGCAGCACCCCTTGTTCTCCTTTACCTCCTGGACTCCCAAAAGGAATCTCATCTGAGCAAATGCCTCTCCTCAGCTGACAGGAGGTTAAGTCTGGAGCTGCTGATGGCATCTCTGCCACCACTTGGGGATCACCTACCTGAGAATGACGCCAACACAGAGGAAAGCAGAGATAAAGAAGAAAGAGTCCTGTCAATAGTAATCAAGCCCCTGGAACCAGCCATGCCTGAAGTTCTTAGACTTTTTGATAGCAAGAGCCAATAATTTGTTGATGTTCCTTCCGTTTTCAGTTGAGCCTGTTGACTCAGGGTTCTGTCACTTTTATCTGAATGAATCTTGACGATTATGGGGTCTATACTAGAATAAGCTCCAAGCTTTCCCCTGCCATCACAATAGAGAGAGCAGTTCTAACACCCTGGAGGGACTGTCCTTCCGTGAGTTCCATCAAGAGGAAGAGGAAGCAGCTGGCATGAAGCCACCCACACACCCCCGAGGGTGCCTTGGGGGCCAAGGTTAAGAACCAGCGGTCCAGTGAGGGGCCTGTGGTTCTCACAGCCAGAAGGACCCTCTCCCACCACAGCACCCTCTACTGTCAATTTTCCACCCAGCAGCCTGAGGAAGCTTCTAACAGAAACCGGTCGTGTCTCTCCCTTGCTCAGAACCATCCAGTTCTCACGCATTTACATCGTAAACAGCCCGGTGCCGTGACCCCAGCCTGGTCTCTCCACTCTCCGCCCTGCCCTGGGCTCCAGCACCTCTGGCTTGTTCTCTCATCTAGAAGCAGCCTGCTCCACCTCCAGGCCTCACTCTCCCAGTTGCTGAGCACAGTGGGAATGCCTCTTACCCCACCTGGCTGTCACCTCCCCTGGGACCTTCCGTGACCAGCCCCTTCCAGTCACTCTGTGATTTCCTTTCTCGGCAGCAGCCATGGCTTCTTCCCACCGCCCCTTGTGAATCTCCTGTTTCTCCCCTGGAACAGAAGACATTAGTGTTGCTGTGACCACAGGGCCTGGACAAGGGCCCTACACATTGGGCACTAAACAGACACTGGTGGAAGGAAGGAGGGAAGGAAGAAAGGAAGGGAGGGAGGGGGGAGGGAAGAAAGAACGTAGGGTGAACAGAGCCTCCAATGCCTTGCCAGCGACACCCACGTCTCCTGCTCACCCACCCTCATCCTTCGTCTTCACTTGCACCACATCAGAGCAACTCACCCTCATTCTCCACCCTTCTTCCAGAGAAGACCTAGCACCCATGATGAGGGGTCTATCTTCTCTTGCCAGAGTCCTCTCACCAGCCCATGGCTGGCCCCCTGACAGCTCCCGGAATGAACACCTCCTGAGATGCTGCTGGCCACAGCTGCTCTGGGGGACCTTGCCTCAGCCCATCCGGGCAGTCCCAGAGGGAGATGGGGGCTTCAGCAGGCCCTGTTCCAGGGAGCAGTGGCCCAGGATAGTGGTGGGTTTTTTTTCCATATGAGGAAAAAATTAGCTTTCCTTACCAGACAAGAATGACAATTTACAGAAAATTATGCTCTGAATTCATAATCTGGAATGAGCGGAAATGGTATTCTATAGTAATCCATCCCAACTGACTCGCTATTGTATACGCACCTGCTAACATTTTTTAAGCCGGGACTTTATGGAAAGGACATTTTGATCGCTTCTGAAGTTTGCTGAGCGATTCCCCCCTCTCTCAGGCATACGGTCTTTGTGCTGGAAATTTCCCTCGTGGCCTCCTGCAAGCACCGGCAGACGGGCACGTGGGCTTGCAGGCGGGCACGCACACATCCAGCCGCAGCCCCCTCTCGTTGGCATGACTCTAATGGGGGGCTTTGCAGGTGCCGAGCTGTGGAAATGGAAGCTGGGAGAGTGAAATAACAGTTGGCACCTGTGCTGAGCTTGCCCGAGGAACTGCAAACAGTGGTGCCCACTGGAATTAGAGATGCTTTCTAGCGCGGGATGAAGGGAGGGCAGAGGACAGGGGAGGGGTGGAGGGCTTGGGCTGGGCTGCCACTGGACCATCCAGGACCAGAGCTGTGAGAGCTGGGCATCAGGTTGCTGAGATGCTGGAAACGAGGGGGCCAGGCGACCATTGACCCCTCGTGCGCCTAGCCTCTGTGATCCCAGAGGAATCACTCACTCCAGTTCCGTTGGTCCTTGCCTCGGCCTCCAGCCCAGCACTGACACAAAGGCATAGTGAACTGGGAGCCCCATGGACAGAATGAGGCTGCCAAGATGTCTCGTTGCCTTGCCTGGGCCTGGCACGTAGTGGGTACTAGAAAAGTACCTCCAACCTGAGTCAAGACCTAGTCAGAGGACCCCTCCTCTGAAGAATGGGCCCTTCACACTGGTGCTCGGGTCCTGCAGCTCCTGGATCTCCAAGTCCTGTTCTTTCAGGGGCTCACTGACACCGAGGCTCAGAGAACAGGCGGGCTGTGGGCAGGGACAGCAGGGAGGGGGCCTTCTTTCCACTGGGATCGTCAGGAAAATGACAGTCACGCCAACCTATGAGCCAGCAATGACACGGGAACATGAAGAGTTCGCTGACGCTCTCTCTGTAAGAACAAGTATTTAGGAACCTCCTAAATTGTCATCAGGAAGGGAGTGGCTAGATAAGCTGTGGAAGCTCAGGCTACGATAGCAGTGGGAGAGAAACACGTGATGTGCGCTCCTGTAGAGGAAGCTTCCGGAAATGCTATTTCTGAAAAAGAAAGTACATTTAAGATAAAGTAAGGTGCAAACAACACTCACAATGTGATTCTACTTATTTTTTTAATCTTACAAAACGGTGCCATACACTGTGATCAGGAGCAAGCACGCACACACACACACACACACACACTCACACACTCACACACACTCTCACACTCACACACACGCACACACTCACACACTCACACACACTCACTCACACACACAATGTCAAACGTGCAGAGAGCTGTGGAAAGGAACACTCCACAGCATCAACCATATCTACCTCTGGGGTGAGGGGGTTTCTGGAGCTGGTGAGAAAGGGGTGCCTTAGGCTTATCTGTGGTGTTTGCATTATACTTCTTACTATGAGAATGTATTCATGCCTGTTTCTGTAATTAAAAATTAATAATTATTTTAAAAGAATTGTGTGAGATGGGACAGTCCATCCAACCTGAACCATTATGAAGCCCTACTTGTTTTTCCCATTCATTCATACATTCATTCACTCATTCAATAGGTACCCTTCTCCTGTCATTTGCTCATTTAACAAGGGTTAACTGAGCACCTACTCCTAGTTCTAGGCTGCAACAGTGAACAAACTGACAAGGTCCCTGCGCCAGGACTTCACATTTGTGTGTGTGTGTGTGTGTGTGTGTGTGTGTGTGCACGCACATGCATGTGTGGCTCCTCCACAACCCCACTGGGTGCCTGCAGAGAGGCGGAGAGGAATAACAGACAGTTGTTTACCTTCGTCCTGAGTTGAGGGGGTGGGGAAGAGGAGGACAGTAAAATGGCTGCCCCTGAGTGTATGAAAATCGCACACTGGCCAGGAACTGTGACGACAGGAGGCCACTGCCTCTCCTTGTGAAATCCCTATCCTGGGCCTGTGGACTCTACTCAGCCTTCGGGCCCAGTTCAAATGCCCCCTCTTATTGAAAGCCCTGCCTAGTGTCCCCACTCCTGCCCCAAACACATGGGCTCTCCACCCCCTTCCCTCCCCCCGCCAGTGGAGCTTCTTGCCAGGAGCTCCAGGACAGAGTCACAGACTGGCAGCCAGCTGGCGATTAGCAGGCTGAGGGGTATTTTGTGTATCAGCCTGGTGGGCTGAGAGGCTTCATACCCGTGCAGGCACCAGGCCTGGCTGTCCTACATCTAGCCTACTTCACTTCCTGCGGGCACCTGAGTTTGTAGTCCCCACTTCACAGTACACCTGGGTGTGCATTTGTCTTGTTTCTCCACCCTGCCTGATGTGCCACGTTAACCTAAGGCCCGGCCGTTCCGTGCCCAGTGGATGGATGGATGGATAGACGGATGGGTGGATGCCTGGATGGGTGGACAAGTGGATAAACAGGTGACCCAAATGAAATAGAAGGGGCAGACTGATGCCTAGCTACTCGGCATCAGGAACCTTGGGGATGAAGGAAGAAAAAGAGGCAGTGTTGTCGATGGAATCAGCCAGCAGGTAGCTGCTGCACTGCTGCGTGCCACCTGCTGCGTGGTGGGGAGCAAGGCACAGGAGGAAGAGGAGGAGACAAAGAAAGGGCAGAGCAGGGAGAGGGGAGGAGAAGGAGAAGGCGGGGCCCAAGCCTGTAGAGACAGGACTAGGTTGAGGGAGGTAAGTAAGTGCAGACCCCTGAATGGGGCACTGAGAGGGAGGAAGGAGTCAGGGAGGATCACCTCCAGGGTGCTCCTGTTGTTTTGACTGCCAATGGCTGGGATTTCCCTTGGGAAGCACCCCTCCTCCCACTCTTGGTTCACGGCAACACCCCCAATCCTAAGGTGAGCACATAATTTGAGCCAGATCAATGGACACCAAGTCTGGGGCTTCTGCTGGGATAGCTAAGCTGGCCATCTCTGGCACCACCCAAGGAGAGCCTGCCAGACACCAGGACCAAGAAATGGACACAGTACTGATAAATGGGGTCCTGAACTCAGCTATACTTGAAGCCCCCAGCCTTTCAGTAACATGAATCAGTAAATCCTTTTCCTTAGGCCAATTTGCGCTAAGATTCTGTTACTGGCAACCAAAATAATTCCGACCAATTCAAAAAAGAAGGCAGAGGTGAGTGGGACTGGGGTCCTATCCTCAAGGAGAACCTTGGTATCTGTTAGGACCAGAAGTTACAGGCCACCTAGAGCACAGAGCACTAGGAGTCAAAACGAGGTACAGATGTACTGCCACACAGGACATTCAGAGGAGAGCAAAGAGAGGCTGGCTCCCTGGAGGAGGGTGGCATTTGAACGGGTCTTGAATCTGGTGTTGACAGTTGAAGACAGACAGATGCACAGATCAGGAAAGAAAGCAGCGGGAGAAAAGAAGAGGAGGTTAGACTCTCAGAGGCATCTGGCTCGCAAGTAGCAGAGTTGGTGCAGTGGTGGGCTGGGAGACCTGGGCCCTAGGAGGGCCTGACCCTGCCAGGGTCAACATCTGCCTGCTCTAGCCTCACCTGGTCAGGGGCGAGCAAACACCTAAACACTGCCGCCCAAGGGGAAGAGACATCTCAGGAAGGCAGCCTAGTCTGATGTAGCACCATCTTGAGGGGAGGGGCCGGACTGCAGTTTGGACAAGCCAGCAGAGGTCCTGCGATCCACATGCTGGACCCAGCTTCCTCAAGCCAGCTGAGCCCTCGGCCTTCAGGGCCAGGCTCATGGGCTGTTTCATCCTGCCCTGGCCACTTTCAGAGATGCCAGGCTCCCCACAGCATGAGCACCTTCTTGGTAAGCAGCAGTGAGGAGCATTGGTAGACATTCTGTGGGAAAGGGCTCTAGGATGCAGTTTGGAAGATGGGCTCACTTGCTCTCAGGAAACTCCTCCTTCTTGCCACCTTCCCCAGGGCCACCCATTACAGCTTTCAGGGCAGCAGCCTCAGCATCCAGAGGGCAGGCCCAGAACCGGCACTGGCTCACTTGCACAACCTTTACCTCTCTGAGGCCTCAGTTTCCCCAACTTAAGAACTTCTGCCTTGGCTGCTTCCTGAGGATCTTTTGGGGCATGGAGTGACATTGTGGTAGGAAAGCACAGGATCTGGCAAACTACAAAAATAAGAAAGAGTACCATCCAGTCCAGTGCGCCATTTGCATCCTCCATGGTCTGGGGCTGAGGAGGGCTAGACCGGGGAGGTGGGGCTGCAGGAGGGGACAGTCAGGTGGGCCTAGAGAAAAGCCTCCATTGTGGAACACTGAAAATGATGTAAAGAAATCAGAACCCTCATACACTGCTGACAGGAGTATAAAATAGTGCAATTGCTTTGGGAAAAGTCTGGTAGGTCCTCAAATGATTAAGCATAGAGTTACCATATGACCCAACAATTCTACTCCTAGGTATATACCCAAGAGAAACGAAAACGTATGTTCCTACAAAAACTTGTACCCAAATGTTTATAGTAGGATTATTTATACTAGCCAAGAGGTGGAAACAACGCAAAACAAAATCTGGTATATCCATACAGTGGAATATTATTCAGTCATAAGAAGGAATGATACAACATGGATGAACGATGAAAACATGCTAAGTGAAAGAAGGCAGACACAAATACCACATACTATATGATTCCAGACTATGAAAAGCCAGGTTAGGAAAACCTAGAGACAGAAAGTAAATTAGTGGCTGCTTAGGGCTAATGAGAGGGGCTTAGGAGGGTAATAGCTAATGGGTTTCTTTTTGAGGTGATGAAAATTTTATAAAATTGACTGTGGTGGTTGCACATTATCTGTGAATGTACTAAAAGCCATTGAATTGTCCACTTTAAATGGGTGAACTCTATGCTATGTGAACTGTATCTCAATAAAGCTCTTTTATAAAGAAAAGGCAAAACATTTGCAACCATCGGACAAATCCAGAGTGCACCATGTCCTACAAGACAGCTGGCCTGGACTTGTCAAAGAGCCAAAGTCATGGGGAGAAAAGGGGTGAGCATGGGGTAGGGGCTGCTCTGTGTTGAAAGAGACCAAAGAGCAGACCCGACAACTAAACACAGTGCGGGGACTTTGACTGGATCTTGGTTAAAAACAAAATCTGGGGACAACTGGGGCTTTTTGACATGGATTAGGTATCAAATGGTCTCATGAGATAATTGTTAATGTTCTTAGATGCGAAAATGCCATTGGGTTTATTGAGGACAATGTCCTTAATCTTAGGGGTTACAAATATCTAGGGGTGAAGAGTCATGTTGTCTGCAATTGTACAGCAAAAAAAGTGTGTGTGTGTGTGTGTGCAGAAAGAATGAGGAAAAGCAAATGTAGCGAAATATTAACAACCGGTAATTCTAAGTGGAAGTTAGGTGTTCGTTACACTATTCCTCTGTTGTTTTAATATACTTGATATATAAAAGTCAGGGGAAAATGTCACTTTTGCCTTTGTGTTACTTCCCAAGATACTGAATGTCCTGGGTTCTCCACCCCAGTGAAGGGTGTCATTAGAGGCCAGCTCTGCAGGCCAGGAACACTAGATCTCTGGACCCTTGCTCCCCGCCACAAATCCACCCAAGCCAAGTTGATCTTACTCCAAACAGCACTGAATCCAGCTTCTTCCTGCCTGCCCTGCTATACCCAGACCCCAGTGGCCACCAGCTCCCTGATGATCACAGTAGTCTCCAGCACCTAGCTCCCTCAGCTCATTCTCCACATGGCGGCTCAAGGAGTCTTTCTAGGACACACCTCTGATTGCCTCCCATGGCTCTCAGTTTGAAGAAGGAAGAACTCACCGTGGCTGGCATCTCGGCCTGAGTACACCAGGGCCCCTGCCACCTCCCATTCCTGAAACGATCCTTGGTCTTGCCAGCCCTAGGGCCTTTTCCATGTCCTTCCCTCCACTTGGAGCTCCTCCCTTCTCCTCAATTCCTTCTCACCCCTTACCTCTCAGCTCAAGCACCAGCTCCTCAGAGGAGCCATTCTTGACCTCCTCCCTTCTCCTGCCTCCCCAGCCCAGATCAGGTTCCAAATAACTCCATTCCTGCTTTCAGAGCAGGTATCTATGCTCTACTGCATCCTAGCTGGTGGCCTTGAGGGCTGCTGTGACCTGATCTGAAGAGAGGCTAATGCTAACACCAGCATCAGGTTGCTGATGGTGCTTGCATTATACCTCGTACTTGCTGAGATGATACAACCAATGCACCAAAACAGGAATTCTTGCTGTTACCAGTATTCATGATGTGGTCCTCAGCATGGTCATTCGACTGATGTCTCCCTGCACCACGAGCCTGTCAACTCCACGAGGGAAGGACAGCCCTGAGCACACTGGGGAGACGCACAGTGCATGCTTCTGAAGAACTGAATTAGATTGACCAGGGGTGTCTAATAGGGCCTGGCTCGATGGAGGAGAAGGGGCATTTGTCTTTGCTCTTTTAGTTGCTGGCATGTAAATGGGGCTCCCACTGAGTCTGCTGCTCATGTCCTTGGACCTCTGGCTAGTCCTGCTTAAGGAAAAGGAAGATGACACTTCATCACAACCCCAACTGCTGGTTTACAAATCAGCCACATCTGAGTTAGTGAAGTGTGATGAACACATAGCTGCACCGCTCAAGACCCCTCTGAAGAAGGTCCTGTTGCCCAGGCTGCTGGCAGTGCTGCGGGCCTTCAGCCTCCAGCCCTAGTCGGCTGGGACTGCCGCAGCCCCACCTGCCAGGCAATCACCGATGGAGGCGGGGATAGCAAGCTCCAGATGCTTTGGCCCAGCACCCGGCAGCTCCAGAGCTCAAAGCCCCCTGCCCACTCCTGCTTCTGCTCCCTCCTGTCCCCAGGTGCTGGTCCCCAGGGCACTCCCTAACATGCCTCCCTAACACACCTCTGCACATTAAACTCTGCTTCTGTAGAACCCAAACTGCAGCATGCAGTCTACCTCTATCCTAGAATAAGGCAAAGGGGCACTCACACAACTAAGATGGAAAAGCCTGCGGCTCCGGGCTAGGCACGAATGTGGGGTCTTGCTGGTATGGACAGGACCAGCCTTCCTTCACCAACTGGAGTGCAGTACAGCCAGGCGGGCCCTGAGAAGGGCAGTCTGACACCCCAGGGCTAGCTGCAGTCTTGAAGAAGGATCTTCCAGAGGTGCCCCTGTCACTGTGTGGTCTTAGGCAGTCACTTCCCCTCCCTAGATCTCCACCTGCCAGAAGAATGACAGTGGCCTGTCATTCTTATGGCCTGTCAATCATATGGCCTGCGGTCATACGATTATGACCACAGAGGTGAGGAGACAGGAAAGAAAACTAGGCCTTCCACAAAGAATGACACAGATGGGGCACCTTGCCTGCAGAGAGCTTTGTTTTCACAGCACACTCTGCCCAGCTACCGCTGTCTGGCCCTTGTCAGCCTCCAGGGTCCCAAGGCCATAGGTCTGCATTCTCAGCAGGCGATGGGCAGCTTGCTCTCACTCTATTTGCAAACATATCTGACCCCCGTGTCCACACCACATTGTGCCAACTCTGGTCAAGCTGCCATCTTGCCTGGCTTGGACCACTCGTCCCTGTGCTCTAGGATATGCCTGTTTCCCATGTCCACACCCTCCTCAGCAGCAGAGTGACCTTTAAACATGTAAATCAAACGAACCACTCTCCTATTTAAAGGAGATGCTGTTCAAGGGCTTCTAACAGCATTAGAGTAAAATCCAAATTTCCTCCTACATGCATCTGGCAAGACCCCACAGCAGCCACCTTGCCTTCTCTCCCTCCACCTTCTCTCTCCCACGCCCCCTCACTCACTATACTCCAGCCTTCTTGCTGTTCCACTAAAGCACTGAAGTTTTTCCCACTTCTAGGCCTTTGCACACACTGTTCCCTCTGCCGGGAACACCGTCCCCACAGCTCTACTTGCTGCATTTTTCTTATGCTTCAGGTCTTAGCTCAAACATCTCTTCTTGAGAAAGACCTTCCTGAAGCCACGTAGCTGAGGTGATATGCCTCTGCTCTGCTCACTCTGTCCCATCACCCAGTCACTTCTTCAGGAGCTCTTATAACCGGTGGGAAACATCTTTTTCACATGTTGGTTTACTTCCTTTTGTCCTGATCCTCTCTCCCCACTGAGGACAGATCTCTGCTGTCATGCTTCCTCTATTGCTAGTGAAGGAACAGTGCTTGGCATGTGACAGGAGTTCAGTGAAGCTTTGATGCATGGATGGATGGATGGATGGATGGATGAAGGCTGGCCAGCCTCAGAGAGGACAGCAGGGCGCTTGCCAAGGGAGCCTTCAGACGAAGGCTGGGTGATGCGCTTCTGTTGTCTTCCATTTCATGTTTTCACCATATGGCTCGCTGCATACTCGGCTGAATTGCAGATGGTCTAACTTGGAGCTTTCTTGCTTTTGTGTGTTAGTAACGTAAAGATGAAACACAGCTTACCACACATTTTTTTTTTTTATAGTCTCTCTCGTTACCACACATTTTGTGTTTGCTATCTATATGTACATAAAACAGACTTTGGTGTTACTAGCCAACCCACTTGTGAAGTGGAAGGAAAACAGAGCAATTAGAGAGGAGCAAGGCGAGCACTAGCTAGCGTAGAGCACAACCAAATCTCTGTACTGTGTGTGCTTCCCGTGGAGCGGGCTCCATCTGGGAGGCCATGGGGCAGGTGTGTGTTGGTGGGGTGGCCACAGAGATTCTATGGCGCCACGTCCCTCGAATAGAGTCCAGCTGCTCATGAAGCATGGCAGAGAGGGCACTCCTCTGGCTCCTGTTCCTGGGCCCCCCTCAGCCTCAGCTCTCCCCATTTCCCACCTCACCCTTGACCCCAGACACACATGACATCTGTCGCTCCCAGGATGTGCCCTGATGTCTGGAGCCTCTGGGTCTTCTCCCCAAACACTCTCCTCTGCCACCCCACCTCTAACACTGTCTGCTCACCCTTCCTGGCCTTCATTTATGAATCTTTCACTCAAATGTGTCAATACTGAGTGCCTCCTGTGGGCCTTTGTGCAGCTTACTCCTCAAGGATGAAGGGCCCCAAGCAAGTAAACAAACGCACAATTATGAAATGTCTCAAGTGCTATGAAGAACGAAAATATGGGGCTTAATTAAAAGGAGAGAATTCAGGGTTTCCCTGGTGGCGCAGTGGTTAAGAATCCGCCTGCCACTGCAGGGGACACGGGTTTGAGACTTGGCCTGGGAAGATCCCACATGCCGCAGAGCAACTAAGCCCGTGTGCCACAACTACTGAGCCTCTGCTCTAGAGCCCGCAAGCCACAACTACTGAGCCCATGTGCCACAACTACTGAAGCCTGTGAGCCTAGAGCCCGTGCTCCGCAACGAGAGAAGCCACCGTAATGAGAAGCCTGTGCAACGCAATGAAAATGCCCCCACTAGCCGCAACTAGAGAAAGCCCGCACGCAGCAATGAAGACCCAACACAGCCAAAAATAAAATAAACAAAAATTAATTAATTAATTTTTTTTAAAAAAAGGAGAGAATTCAGCATTTATGTCCACCATATGAGCTGTATGTCAGGGCAACCAAATAGCCCTAATTGATATGGAAATTTTCTTTACAGAAGACTCCAGTGAGTAAATTCGGAACAGTGATGTACCTCGTGGGGGGCTGGGCAGGTGCACTCTGCCCCTTAGAGGAGAAGCGGTCCACCACTGACATTATTCAGGATGGCAAGGCCATGGTATTGATAAGAGCAGAGGACTTTTAGTCCATTTCATTATTTTTAAAGTTCTTTACAGACAACAGCCCCCACCCCAGTTGCCTGCCTCAGAGTGGACTGCTCCCACATACTTTCCCCTCTGGGTGTGCCTCTAGTTTGGAAGAAATGAAAGAAATAGAAAATCACCATTTGGCAAACCCTTATCAAATAACTGATTCAGGAAACACTTATCAGTGGATGAAACTAACAGGTGAAGGCTGACAGGAAGCTGTAGGACTGAGGGAGGAGGCTGTCACCACCGGACCACACTGGTCAGTCTCAGCAACACAAGAAGTGATAGCAGGGCACCGTGGGCCTCCAGGGATGATGACACAGCAAGCACATGGCATCACCTACAGATGTGAACGTAAGTGGGTTTCCACCCACAGGGAATACAGAGAAGAGAGGAACACGTTAGATGGCTCCATGGAGAAGCAAACAGACAAAACCAGAACATGAAATGATCCTGCAGGAGGCTGACCTGGCTTCTGTGGCAAATGTGGAAAAGAAGGAGCTGCTCTAGAGTAAAGAGAACAAAGAGCACAGGAACCAGATGCAGCATGTGGATCCTGTTTAGGCTATGATTCACGCCAATGGTTCAAAGACATATTTGAGATAACTGGGAAACTTGATTTTAGACTGAGTATTGAACAACACCAAGAATTGTCCATTCTGCTATATGTGTGTTACTGGCATTGTGGTTATGTAAGAAAATGACCATACTTTTAAAAGATGCATACTCAAGCATGTAAAAGTGAAACGACATAATGTTTAGAATTTGCCTTAAAAGACTTCAGCAAAGAAAAAATGCTGAAGGCTTGAAGCAAATATGACAAAATCTTAATTATTAAATCTGTAGACTAAGTGTATGAGGGTTCATTGTACTATTATCTTTCTACTTGTGTGTATGTGTGAAATTTTTATAATTAAGAAAACAAAACTGAAAAAAGATGCCAAGAGAAAACTGGCGAGAGGTGAGAAAGAAAATACCTGTTCTGGGAATTCCCTGGCAGTCCAGTAGTTAGGACTCAGCACTTTCAGTCCGGGTGCCCGGGTTCGATCCTTGGTTGGGGAACTAAGATCCCGCAAGCCTCACGGCGTGGTCAAAAAGTTAAAAAAACTGAAAGTACCTGTCCTGCGATGAAGACAACCTAATTTCAGTGGGGTTGCTGGGGAAGGCCTCCTTGAGGAGGGGATATTGAAGGAGATGGAGTCTGTCACCGAGGGAGAGTGGGGAGTGGGTGAAGAACAGGGGCAAACACACTAAAGAAGCTGAGATCTTGGCGTGGCAGAGAAAGGGACTGTGAGTCTGCTAGGCTGGAGCAGAGGCAGGGCTGGGAAGAGGACCCAGGGCCCCAGGACGAGAGGGCAGTATCAGGAGCTGAGTCAGGCAGGGCCCGATGCTGCTGCAATCAGTGGGGAGCTGACAAATGGTTTTCAGAAGGGGCATGTTTGATCGGGTTTCCGGAAGTGAATTTGAGATGACTAGCTCTTCCATGGAAGAGGCAGTGACGATGGGAAAGCAGTTCAGGAGACTCTGCAGCTGTCCAGAAAGCAGACGGTGGCTCAGTCCAGGATGGGGTAGAGAAGGGGAGAAGTAGACAGGTTGGAAATATTTGGGGGGCAGAGAGCTATTGCGGTTTGCTGATGCATGCAATGCAGAGGATGAGAGAAAGGGAAAAATCAAAGATGAATACCAGGTTTGTGGCTTAAGCAACTGAGTGAATGGTGGCACCAGGTGGAGGAACAGGTGAGGGGGGGGATAACCAGAGTTCACGTTTGAGCACCTTACACTGAGAGACTGGGAGACTGGCAAGTGGAGAAGTCCAGTGGGCTGGGCAGAGGCGTGAGCTGGAGATGGTAAGACTACCCAGGGAGGGAGAACAACTCCTTTGCCTGAGTAGAGGAGGAGCAAAGGCACTGAGGAAGAGCGCCAGGGAAGGAGGAAGGACACCAGGAGAGGGCAGTGGTGTTCGCAGGAGGGAGAGGGTGGGCCACCATGCCCAACACTCCTGAGAGGGCTGTGCAACGAAGCCTGGAAAGTGCCCTTTGGAGTCGGCAAGATAGAGGGCATTGCTGACCTTGAGAAAGGCAGTATCAGTGACTCCATTTCCTGCCCCTCTCCTCTCCCTGAGCTGGACCAGGACCCCTCCTGCCAGGTTCTTCCCTCCCCTGCATTTCTCTTGCTGCTGTGTGATGACAGGTGTGTTGTTCTTCTCCTCCACTGGGGGTGAGCACCTTGAGGGCAGGACGCCTGTTCAACCTACATGCCCCTGGAACAGAATTCCTCCCTGAAATCAGTCAACGGACACTTAAAGAGCACTGTGGACGAGGCACCTCATGGGCCCACTACAATGGCACAATCTCCAATTCCTCTGCTGTCCAGCATCATGAAGGATGTGAAAACAGGGAGTTTGATCAACTAACCGTCCCAGACACTGGAACCAAATTCATAGATCTCCTCACCAAAACTGATCAGAGAGAGCCGAAGGGGGGTGCTTGTGGAAGCCAGGTGACAGAGCCTGCAGGGTGCTCTCCCACACAGTGCCTCGCTGCAGCCTCATGGCCACCCTTTTACCTCCTCTTGGCCAGAGGAGGAAGTTGAGGCAGCAGGAGGTGAAGTGCTTTCCCCAAGATCACGCTGACCTAGGAACCCCGCAGCTGCAACCCCTGTCTCCGCAGCACGGGCACACGCCAGCCTGCAGCCACCGAGGGCATCCTCCTGCAGGACACAAGAATGCTCGCACTGCAGAGGGGCTGTCCCTCCGCACACCTTCCTATACCCCTGGCCCATTACTTATCCCTTTTCTTCCTCTGACCACGGTTTTACATATTAATTTGAAATAATACCACGTCACATGGTGAGTCACTCTCGTTTCAATTCTCCTTCACGTGTTCTGCTTAATCAGGAGAAAGGCTCAGTTTGAAGGAGATGGCTTTGAAACCTCTCTAATGTCTGCTCAGCTCCTGTAAAAACATGTGGTAAAATACACATAACATAAAACTTACTGTCTTGTCCATTTTTAAATGTTTAATTTGGTGGCATTAATTACATTCACAATATTGTGCAACCACCACCACCAGCCATCCTCAGAACTTTTTCATCTTGCAGAACTGAAACCCTGTACCCGTTAAATAATAACTCCCATCCCCCCTCCCCAGCCCTGGCAACTGCCCTCCTACTTTCTGTCTCTCCGAATTTGACCACCCTAGTACCTGGTATTAATGGAATCATACCCATACTGTCATCTCCTGTTTTAAACAGAAAGAGATCAGGCCGCAGGCTCATGGCCTGCCTCACATTGTCCTGTCTGTGGTTATCAACACTTCGATGCTTCCCTTCTCTTTGTGGCTGGTGATGCTGGTTTTCCATTTAGGGTAGGGACAGTAGGTTTCCCTTTTCATATAAACAGATTTAAGTGGGAAAAATAATTCATAGTGAAAGGTTGAAGGTAGAGAGGCTCTCAGACAGAGAAGAGAGTGTGGGAGGGTGGGAGGTGGGGAAGCTCCAGCCTTGATCGTGGAGGTTACTTGTGCCGAGCCCTCTTTGACCCTGATACCAGCCCCACATGGGCTGCGGCAAAAGAATGTGCTCCCTATTCCATGCACCCGGCCTCTTCAGCTTCCCGTCACCATCTGGAAAAGGCTTTCTGTACCTCTCACCTTTGCCCCCTATCCATTCATCCATCCACTTATTTATTCAGCAAACCTGGCTGTCCAGACTCTGTGCTGGGCTCTGGGGAATGCTCAGGCCTCTAGGCCTGGGTTCATCCCAGTCTACCCCCTCCTCCATGCCTTCTTCCTTCTTTCCTTCTTGTTTATTTAATCCTGACCTCTCTCATCCAAGACCCTGCTATGCAGGCTCTGGCTCAGCTCTGAATTCCTAGCAGGGTCTCAAGGTCAGGCAACTACGTGGCCAATGTTGATACCTAAAGGATTATGGACATAGGGCGAAGCTGCCCCACCCAAAGAGGTCAGCAGCATGCCGTTCCCCTGCACAGATGTGAGCCCAACTTTGCCAAATAATCCTGTTGCTCAACGAGTCGGAAACCCTCACGTGTACAAGAATTCAACTTTTTGCTAGTATTCTGTGGCCCACCAGCATCAGTTTGTGACCTCTGTCTGGTCATGTTAGGAGTGAGTCCTGTTCAGTTAGTGTCCGCTTGCCCCCAGAGGGTGTGAGGTGCTCTTGGGAACTCCTAGAGGGCAGAGTCAAGCCAGTGCACCCCAGGCCCACCTACTCTTGGGGGTCCCGAGGCTGCCAGACTGATTAACAAGTAGATTTCTAGGTGCCTGATATCAGCGAGTGATGGAGGGAGATACCATGGAAGTCAGGATTCCTGGGGAACTGAGACCATGGCCCAGGTCTGGCACCACCAGAACCACATGCCAGCCAGCCAGCCATGCCACTGGGGATTTACAGACCTTATCAGGAAGGGCCTGCACGGGTCTAGGGGACCACCAGAGGCCCTCTGATGGGCACAAGTGACACCCATAACTCTCTCGACTGCAAGTTATGAGAAATCCAAGCCCTACTGTCTAAATAAACATGAGAATAATTGGCTCCAGCATCCAGAAAGTTCCTAGTAATCTGGTCTTGGGCTTGATTGGATCCAGGAGCTCAACAAATCAGAAGGCTGCCTCCCCTCTCCTCTGGCTCTGCTTCCCTGTGCACCGCCCCCCCCCCAGAGGACCTCCCTCTAAGGAAGGTCGCCCTGAGTGGCAAGATGGCCTCCTAGTTCCAGACCTCTTCCCATCAGCTTAGCAACTCCAGAGGATTTTCACTGGTCCAGACTGGGTCACGTGCCTACCCCTGAACCAATGACACAGTCAGGAATGCAGTGCCCTGATTGGCCAAGTCCCCCTCCCCCATCAAGTTCAAGAGTGTGGTGCTGCAAGGAAAATGTGAGTCCCTGATCAGAAAAAAGATTCCAGGGCTTCCTCTTTCCAAGCCCCTGCTCTGTGTCCTGCAGCTGTGCCTGCCTTCAGAAAACCCAAGATGAGGCGATTTAGCTGAAAGCTGGGAATATGGTGGTCAGACACAGAACAAAGCACTCTTGTGTCTTAGCCCATGCTGGGGGGGTTGCTTGTTGCTGCATAACTGCCCCTCCCCCAGCAACCTGGTCACACACTCCCACTCCTTGAAGTGTCTTCAAATTTGACTCTGTTCCTGGCAACCCCCAGCTTAGGACAGAATCCATAACTGTCAGCTGCCATCGTTATTCTATCATATACTCAGTTTAAAGGTTTTAGTTTTCACTGGAGTTTTTTAATTAACCAGAGCCTCTGTCTAAAGTGTTGACTGGACTTGCTTTCCAGTGTAAGAGAGGGTTAGGCCAGGGCTGGGCCACCTATTGGTTTGCTAATCTCCCCCCTCGGAATCCATAGCAGTGTGAGCTCGATCTGAACAGTAATCAAGTTTTGGGGAGTGGGCTGGGCCTGGGACTCCGGCTGACCTGGCAGGCTGTGCAGACAGATCCCCAGGGCTGCGGGAGGACAGGAGCCAAGCCTCTGAGGCCTTCCCACACTCAGTTCCTTGGCCCTGGGTCCTGCTCATCCTGCCTGGCCCCGATGCCACAGCCCACACCGGTGCAGTGGTGCAGCTAGTCTGACCCCTCTTCCTCTGGTTTTCCTGTGTGTAGCCTCACAAGACCCCCCAGCTTTGGCTCAGCCAGGCAGCCACAGTTGTCCAGCTCTGCCTGAGAGCAAAGCCTGGGCCAGCTCCACTCCCAGTCACAGCCCACACCTTCCCTCATCAGCCCTCTCCAGTGCTCCATAACTTTTGTGAGGTGCCTGCACGGAGCTGGTAACAGTTATGCACCAGCTGCCCAGGAAAGTGCACCTGATAGGCCGGCACTGTCAGCAGGCAGTTTCCTGGGACCCTGAAGGCTGCCTGGGGGCCCTGGGTTAAGGAATCGTATCTGGGAAGCACTTTCCCGTTGCAACCCCCATGGGATTACTTCTTAATGCTTGTATCCTGGTTCCTTACCCTCCACCATCATCAGGGCCTAAAGCACATATGAAGGTAAGCCAATGCCCCCAATTTTTTAATGAATAATAATAATAATTGTTGATACATATTGAACACTTACTCTATGCTAGATACTATAGCAAATGCATTATAGGTATTAATACATTTATTCCTCACAGCAACTCTGGAGGTTGGAATAATTAAAATCACACCCAGTTTACAGATGAGGAAATTGAGGCACCAAGAAGTTAAGGAATTTCCCAAAGTCTCATGGCAGAGGGCAGGTGCTGTCCTCCCTACACAGCAGCTGTTCCACCACCTCTAGTGTAATGCACAGTCTCCCTCAAGGCTGTGTCAATGTTTGGACACAGAATGAAATGAACTCAAAGAGCCAAAGGTGAACTGCTCCAGACGAGTAGCCATCACTGATTTCTGAAGACTCCAAGTCTTTGTGCAGGCTGTTTCTGCTGCCTCAGACATAACTTTTCCATTGTTCCTGCCAAATACATTCATCTTTCCGACCTAGAGGCTGCTTCCTCCAAGCAGCCTTCTTAGTGTCCAGGAGTAGATTGGATGCCCTTGCCCCTAACTCCACGTGAATTCGTAGCCCCCAGAATTTTCCCATCCTAGCCCTTATCACTCTGTACTGTAACTGCCAACCTACATGACTGCCTCCCTTCCAGACTGGAAGTTCCCGAGTGGGTAGGGATTGTTAAAGTCTTGCTTTACTTTGTTTTAAATTATTTTTTAAAAAAATAACTATTTTATTTTTTAGGTATTACATATGCTCAGTAAAGTGCACAAATCA
Organism: Lagenorhynchus albirostris; assembly: GCF_949774975.1. Classification (NCBI taxonomy): domain Eukaryota; kingdom Metazoa; phylum Chordata; class Mammalia; order Artiodactyla; family Delphinidae; genus Lagenorhynchus; species Lagenorhynchus albirostris. The sequence continues at coordinate 21,637,047 of NC_083113.1, read as the reverse complement.
CAAATGTGATTCAACTTTTATATATGTACACAGCCATGTAACCACCACTCAGATCAAGATATGAAACATGTGTATGGTGGTACCCAGAACCCCCACCCCAGAGGGGTCTTATTGCTGTCACCACAGTTTTTGTCTTTTCTTAAACTTCTAATAACTGGCATCACACAGGAATACTCTTTTGTATCTGGCTTCTTGTGCTTACCATTATGTCTGTGAGATTCATCCATATTGCTGTATGTTTCAGTGGTTTGTCCTTTTTATTGTTGTGTAGTATTCCACTGAATGAATATACCAAAATTTACTTATCCATTTTACCACTGACGAAAATATCGGCTAGGGTATAGAACATCAGGAATTCTTATTCTTTGCTGGTAGGAGTATAAATTGCTACAACCACTATGGAAAACTGTCTTGTCTATCATTGTTAAACAATTGTCATTTATTTGATAGTTATTATGTGCCAGGCTCTGTACTCAGCAATTCATCTGCATTATTTCACTTAATCCTTACAATGACCCTAAGAAGTAGATAGATGCCATACGTGAAATAAGACAATCATGGTATCAACATCACAGGATTATTGTGAAGTTTAGTTGAGATAATACTTTGAAGGATTTAGGGCAAATCTGCTATTTTGGAAATGTCTGTGATACCTGTTATTGTTACTACCTAAGGGCTGGGAATTCAGGAGCCTGGGTTCCCATGCCTACCTAAGCCAATCTGAGCAAGTCATCTCAGCAGCCTTGACCTCAGAGCCCCTGGAAGGTCAACAATCTGCTAGCAGGGACCTCTGAGGATGACACAAGTCAGGCCCTCCAATAAGGTCTAGTCTCTAACTTCAAGAAGACAGTCATGGAGGGAGGAGGTCCAAGACTGGGACTGTAAATCAGGAAGGGGCTGAGGAGTGTTTAGGAGCCCTCTGCTACATGCTTCTTCTAGAAGTTTAGTACAGTAGGTACTTTCAAGTGATGATTGTTCAATACCTGTCTCTCTTCTTAGCCTGTAAACTCCACAAGGGCTTGGTCATTGTGTTTTTCAAGCATTCCTTCACAAGTAAGATTTAAGTGCCCCCCTTCCAGGGACTTTGCCAAGAGCTGGGGGATACAGCAGTGAACAAGACAGACAAGGTAGGGAGCGGAGCACCAAACATGGACAGGAGCAAGAGACATATGGTGGCAAGGGCTGTGAAGGAACCACAGCAGGGCAATGAGGTGAACAGGAACTCCTGGGGAGAGGGGTGCTCTAAATTAAGTGGTCACTGAAGACCTTGAAGTTCTCAGGAAGGATGAGCAGCCAGAAGGGGCTAGAGCTGGGGACAACAAACTCCAAGGCCCTGACATGAGAAAGGACACAGGGTGGCCAAAAGAGTTGTGAAGGGAGGGGGTTGAAGGAATGGTCTGAGAGGGGTTGAGGGCCGGTCCACGCGGAGTCCTGTAGGACAAGGAGTGTAGATTTGATTTTGCGGCCCGTCGATGTAAACACTTAAGCTAGAGAGGTCTGCGTGAAATCCCAGAATCAGAAAGGTCTTCTGAAGAATTTTGGGGGAAGGGGCACATATGGAAGGTGCTCTACTATTAGCTGAATGAACGCAAGCACGCATGGACAGAGGGATGGACGCGCGTCCAGGAGTAACAGCTGTTCCCCAGGGGGGCCCCAGATCAGGCGGCCTGAGGCCCTGGTTCTAGGCTCTGTGACCAGGCGCTGTGACCTTGGGCACATCCCCGCCCCGACTGAGGGCCCGGAACTCTGCGTCTCGGGGGCGGGGAGGACGTACAAGGAGGGACAGGGCGCGCGCCTGAGGCCAACGGACGTCGGGTCTTCTGGCAGACCCCAGCCGGGGCCCGAACCCCAGCCGTCAGCCGTGTTTACATTCCACCCGCGCAGGCCACGCGGCTTTTTGCCGCTCCAGCGCCGCTCGGCTCCGCCCCCGGAGCCCTGCGACCCACCCCTCCGCCGCACTCGCGCCAGAGCTCCCCCGCGTCCCGCCTGCGCGGCCCCGCCCCCCCGCGCGCGCGGGCCAGCCCACGAGTCCGGCCCCGCGCGGGCTCCGCAGCTCTAGCCGCGCAGGCCCCGCCCGGCCTCCGGGCCTCGCCTCTCCGGCGCGCAGGCCCTGTCACTTAGCCCCGCCCCGCGCTGGCCCCGCCCCTGGCGGTCCGGAGCGCCGGGGCCGGCCAGCGCCACACGGGGCGGTCCTGAGGGCGGTGGCTGGGCGGGCCCGGGCCCTCGGGCGGCCGCTGAGGGGCTCCCAGCCGGTCGGGGCGGGGCGGAGGGTGGCGGGAGGGCGCGAGGGCGGGCCGGGGGCCCGTTCCGCGCGCTGGGATTTTTAAATGTCCCGCTCTTAGCCGGGCGCAGGAGCAGCCGGCTCGGCCGCCAGCGCGGTGTGGGGGCAGGCGCGGATCCCGCCACCGCCGCGCGCTCGGCCCTCCGCAGCCTCCCGCCTCCCGGCTTCCCGCTCGCCTCTGCCTCCTGCCTCCGGCCTCGGCTCGTGCAGCCCGCCTGCCTGCCGCGGAGACGGCTTCGGGTAAGGACCCCGCCGCGGGCTGCCGGACGGTGCGGCAGGCTGGGACTCCTGGAGCGCCCGGGTCGGGCCGGGCCGGGGTGGGGGTGGGGCGAGGCCGGGTCGCCGGGTCCCTGGAGGCGTCCGCGCGGGGTGCCCCGGTAGGGTGACTCAGGGACAGGCTACGGGGAGGTGTTGAGGGGAAGACTGAGGCAGCCGGGGCCCCGAGGGAGGCGATGGGCCGGCGAGGGTTTCGGGGGGCGTCGAGGGCCCCCCCCCACCCCGGGTTCCGACCCGGCATCGCCGGCCGCTGGCGGCGCCGCGGGTGACAGGCCACCCCGGGCCCATCGGCCATTTTCCCGACCGGCCCGGGAGGCTCCCGCCGCTGCTGCCGCCCGCGCGGGAGGGGGAGGGGTGCCCGGGACGGACCGGCGGGCCCTGGTCCCCTCCGCCGGCCGTCCTCACCCCACTGCCGCTTCGTGCCCCCAGGCCTGAGGTCTGATCCTGCGCCCAGCGCCATGCCGAGGGAAAAGAAGGAGAGGTGAGTGGCCTGGCCGCTGCGGGGAAAGGGAAGGTGTGCAGTGGTGGGGGAGGGGTGGGCCGAGATTTGGGGAGAACTCTTACCTCTGTGCCATCCTGGCTTTTCAGGGATGGGAAGGAACCCGGCACCATGAAAGAGGAAAGCGGCACCGATGTCTCTGTTCGCTCCAGGAAAAGGAAGGCAAATGTGGCCGTTGTGAGTACAAAGGAGACAGGTGGGGGAGGATTCCCCCCCACCCCCCTTCTTACCTGGGTACCAGGCTGGGTTCTGACCACATATATATTGATAGGGGGTCAAGGGGGGTGCGTTTGGCAGAAATGGTGCTCATAACCTTACCAGCTTTCTTTTTTTTCTCTCTCTCTGTGTTTTTGTCTTTGGGCTGTTTGGTGTGTTTCCTTGGGGTGTGGGTTGTTTTATGTTAGTTTTTGCAGGATCCAGATGAAGAAGTTGCCAAAATTGACAGGACCGTGAGACACCAGTGTGGCAGTCAGGTAGGTACATTTTCTGATTAGGTCTAAGTTGAGGGTCTCCTATTTTGGGGTCACATTAAGTCTCATATTTCCTTGCTTTCTGCTGAAGGCTTTTTCTCTTACTGTGGCCACAGTCCATACAACTGAGCGCTGTGCCTGTCAGTGGGCACTGACCTCTGCCAGCCTTGAGATTCCAGGAAGGTCTGTGTTCCTGACTGACATCCCTGAGATGACAAATATGCGCCGATGTCTGGAAGAACCAGAATGGACCTCACATAACTCAGTCCTCTCCTTTTGCCCTTGAGGAAACTGAGACTCAGTTAGAGGAAGAAAGTAACCCAGAGTCCTGTGCAAGCCAGGGGCGGAGTCTGTCCTACAGCCTCTCTGTGGGCTGGTGAACTGCGGGGAGGGCTCCTGAGACAGAGCTCTTTGGGTAACTGTGAGGATGGGGGTTTGTGTGTACACACATAAGCACACATCCACACTTGTGTTTCTTCGTCATGGTGCTTAAGGACTTCCCGTCCCTGCTCCCACCCCCTTTAGGTCATGTTTCAAACTTTTTCCCCCTTTCTGAAAGTTCTTCTAGCCCATCCAGCAATTACCTACAGTGGTCACTGTCACCTGGAGCTTGATCTGTCCTCCACCAGAGTATTAGGAGGACATTCTGTGTAATGATATGTGCATCTCAACACATTTTTAAAATTGACTAGTCCATTTCTCTTGCCCCTCCTTCATGGAGTTCCCGCCATATTTCTTACATGCTCATGGTATCATCATAATATCAGAAGTTCCTAGCAGAAAAAGCTTGTATTATCTCTCTGCCTCCAGAAATGGCTGGAGACTGTAGTTATGGCTCTAGTAGGGGAAGCAGCCTATCTCCAAACTAGCTGATTAGGCTTTCTGACGCTATAGCAGATAAAAGCTGAGCAGGAATAGTATTTGAGCTGAGGATACTGGTCCTGATTAGGTTAGCAGTGGAAGCACATCACTTTGTAGGGCAGTGAGCAACAGCCATAGCAACTGGGTTTGGAAGAGTGAAGGGCTTCAAAGTCGAGGGGCACATTATTTGTAAAAAGTTGTTACTGCACATAAGACCCTAGTAATTAGTATTTCTGGGGAGGTTCCACTGAATATTGAACAATGGCTTGATGATTTCCTTACTGTATTAGAAGAAGAAATACTTTACTTTAGGAAAGGAAATAAGAGAGTGCATTCCAAGTTCTTTCCTTTTTTTCCTTTTTTCTCCCTGTAAAGACTTCAAACCAAGCAAGTTAATTTTTGTGGATTTCTACTAAAATGGACCTCTACTTTGTGAAATTCAAGATTGGTTATTTTCCCACCTGTGTTTTGAATTGAAGTTTTTAAAAATGTATATTTATTTACTTATGGCTGTGTTGGGTCTTTGTTTCTGTGCGAGGGCTTTCTCTAGTTGGGGCAAACGGGGGCCACTCTTAATCGCGGAGCGCAGGCCTCTCACTATCGCGGCCTCTCTTGTTGTGGAGCACAGGCTGCAGACACGCAGGCTCAGTAGTTGTGGCTCACGGGCCTAGTTGCTCCGCGGCATGTGGGATCTTCCCAGACCAGGGCTCGAACCCGTGTCCCCTGCATTGGCAGGCAGATTCTCAACCACTGTGCCACCAGGGAAGCCCAGAATTGAAGTTTTTAACTTAGGATGAAGCAAAGCTGTCCCTGTTGACTTCTTGGAGTTTTAGGGTAGTTTCTGTTCTCAAAGATAACCTGAGCTGTGCCTAGGGTGCCTAAGGTGGGGCTTTGGTCCTATCCTTGGACTGCAGAGAGTTGATAGATGTGATAACATGAATAGCCATATTATTTCCCACTAGAAGGCGTTTTCATGGTTTTTCAGAGATTAATGACAACAGGTTTCTACACATTTTGCAAAGTAGATAGCTTGAAAATTACCCATCATTTATGGAGCAATCAATGTCTTATGTTATTTCTCTGTGTAGATTCATGAAGCTAGAATTTTGGGGTAACAACCTTTTTGCCAATTAATTACACAGAATTTTTCTCTGGAGTTATCATAGTTCAGCCCTGTTCAACAGCTCTGAGCTACTTGTAGCCCTCATGCTCAACTCCATGAAACTGCTTCGTCAAGACCACATGGAACCTTTGATTCTTACCTTAGGTTTTTCTCAATGAAGATAATACTCTTTTATCTAAAGTCTATTTAATATATCCATTTTTGTTGTTCAATTTTTTGCATGAGACCCAACTTTTTTACTGAAGTGGAGTCCTGGAATTTCTATTAGTTACTTCTCAGAACATAATTTTGCATAAGGTAGTTTTATTCTCAGTTAAAAGTTGGTGTCTTGCTGTTACCCAGTTCCTTCCTAAAGTCAGACTGATCTTGCTTTCTTTGAGACATGGTATACACTCAAGTTAAATGATACAGACTTCATTATTCTGCTTCATCCACTGGTTCCTAAAAGGCCAACTTTGGGAACCATTTGTCTGCTTGTGGTTCACCCAATTTTTCTGTGAACTACAGGTAGGGAAATGTTACCATTTTATCTCCAAAAGCCTCCTCTCAGCTATTTCAGCCATGTGGCTGTAGAGGGTGACAACCAGCTTCTGCTTTCAAAACTAGAATTCATTGTTGAATGAAGAGCAACTTAAAGCAGTTGTAATGTGACCCTTTTTGAGTCAAGGAAATACTACCAGCACATGATACTAGAACTGGAAGTGGATGTTGCCCTTCTCCAACAGCTGTTGGCAAGAGCTGTCATGGTTAATTTGCATGCCCAATTCTTTGCACGTTGGATGGAGAAGAGCTTTATCCTGCTTTGCTCTTCTCAGTACCCTGAAAGTGCTTCTGGCTTCCTCTGAAAGTGACCGGTGTGCTGTGATAGCCACCCTGTCCCATATCTTCCAGGCAGCACTTAGAGCCCAAGTTTCTATGTTCATATATAGTCTTCTCCGTTGTCTCTTTTCTAGTCAATATTAATGGTCTCTCTGCTTTAAAAAAAAAAAAAAAGCCAAGAGTCTCAGACTTTTTATAGAGCTTCCATACTGGCAGGATTGTTAACATGCCCTGTCTTCAATAAAATTACTATTTTATAATTTTAAAAATCAATAATAGTCCTTTAGAGTAAGATAATAGAGTAGCTTTAAAAGGAAAAATGTTAAATGGCAAAATGACATTATTTTCCAAATATTAAAAATTGACTTAAATTAAGTATCTGAAATCTTTAAAAGAAGCATTGTTTGGGTTTTTTTAATAGGTATATATATATTTTTTAGATGTTGGGGGTAGGAGTTTATTAATTTATTTATTTTTGCTGTGTTGGGTCTTCGTTTCTGTGCGAGGGCTTTCTCTAGTTGTGGCACGCGGGGGCCACTCTTCATCACGGTACGCGGGCCTCTCACTATCGCGGCCTCTCTTGTTGCGGAGCACAGGCTCCAGACACGCAGGCTCAGTAGTTGTGGTTCACGGGCCTGGTTGCTCCGCGGCATATGGGATCCTCCCAGACCAGGGCTCGAACCCGTGTCCCCTGCATTGGCAGGCAGATTCTCAACCACTGTGCCACCAGGGAAGCCCTGTTTGGGTTTTTAATGATGGTTTATTCAATTAGCATTTATCACTCTGCAAGGCTTTGGGGTGGGTTTTAGAGGTCTTCAGGAATATCTAGGCTTTATCTCTACAGACTTTTTAATATATCCTGTGACTATTGCTTGATTCGGTTTTAACTAGGCAGATGCTCCTTTTGTTTCATTTTGAGTTAAGGAAAAGGAAAGGTCCCCGTTTTGTAATAATTTTGGCTTGACCTGCAACCAAAGGAAGATGTCACATTTGGTGGGTTTTGTTTTAAAATGGGGAGACTTTAAATATAGATGGCAATCAGTTTACATTTTTTATACTTGTGATTGTGGAGTGCTTATGTAAATGCTTTTACTGGAAATTGTCTTTCACTTTTAAGACATTTAATTAGGTTAGTTGTACTTATTAAAAAAAACAAATCTTTGAATTGTGACCAAATAATCTCACAACACACTTTAGGAGTCATGCTCAGTGTCTTACTGAGCTGCCAATAGATTTTATTCTTTTGTTTTTTTGGTAACGTAAGAGCTGTTTGCATTTTGTCTTACCCTTCCTGCGTCTATTTTGCTGCTCAATCACTTCATATGAGGATGATGATGTGGAGGGTAAAATGCTACTGACTGTAGTTTTCTTAGGTTTTACTGCATAGACTCCTAAGCTAATGACAAAATGAAATGAAAGCTTGGAGTCATTTCTGTGTCTTCCGTGCTATCTCCATCTTAATTTAGGCCAGAATATTGACTTAGGCCTAGAGGTTTCTCTCCAGCGTGAAGACATTTTCTGTTTTACTGGCTGTTTGACAAATCAATGAATGTAAAAACAGCTGGTTTACATCAAACATTTTTTTAATGTGTCTTTCTTTGCAGCCTTGGGACAGTAATACAGTCTGTGAAAACCCCTGTTCCTTGATTCCCACACCTGACAAAGAAGAGGATGAGCTCGTATACCCGAATTCTGCGTATAAGCCTCAGAGTTGCACACCATCTAGAGCCTCGCCACTGCCTGTACTGAAGTAAGCTGACTGCTGAGTGCCTTCTGGATCTCTTACTCCCTGTGTGCACTCCTGCCTCACTAGTATGGATGCATACTGACACCTGTCTTTTGCTTGCTTTTGTTTTTTGTAGCTGGGCAAATAGAGAGGAAGTATGGAAAATCATGTTAAACAAGGAAAAGACATACTTGAGGGATAAGCACTTTATGCAGCGGCACCCTCTTCTGCAGCCTAAAATGCGAGCGATTCTTCTAGATTGGTTAATGGAGGTGAGCTGGAGCCTTCCTGTTAACTAGAAGCATTGGCCATTTCTAGTTTCTTCTGTGCTGTTATAATCTCTTCAAGTGTTTGATTCCATTGACACGTTCTGTGTCTCTGAACTGTGGTATATATACTACAGTGGCCTAACTTTTTTGCTTATGTACTTCCTTAAAAGAATTTCTGAAGTATCTTTACCCCTTAGATATTTTTAATTTGGCATCTAATTTTTTTCTCAAAGTTTAAGTAGTTGCAAAGGTTGTATTTTCCAGTTAATTATAAATATTGATATTTGATCTTTCAATTTGTAAAAACTCAAATTGCTTTTTATTTTTTTTGTGTGTGGTACGCGGGCCTCTCACTGTTGTGGCCTCTCCCATTGCGGAGCACAGGCTCTGGATGCGCAGACTCAGCGGCCATGGGCCACGGGCCCAGCCACTCTGCGGCATGTGAGATCTTCCCGGACCAGGGCACAAACCCGTGTCCCCTGCATCGGCAGGCGGACTCTCAACCACTGCGCTACCAGGGAAGCCCCTCAAATTGCTTTTGAGTGTACACAGTGGAATGTGGATAACAGCTATTTGATAGCCACTACCAAATGTTTTAAAAATATATGAACAAATTTATCTTTGAGTCAGAAAATTTACATTGTTTCTTTTTAACTCCTTGGGATTCATTTCTCTTTACCCACGGAATTTTATCCTAACAAAATATTTTGTTCAAATCTTTTATTGATCACACTATCATACTTCTCTACAATAATTGATCAAAATAACAAGTATTACAAATGGTGATGAATAATTGTTAAACATAAAAAGTAATATTGTATAGGCAGTGCACCTCCTTCTGGGAGGAAGTGTGGGTGACTCAGTAGTGGCTCAATTAAGGACACTTCCTGGACACCTCTGTAAGCCTTGGGTGGGTGAGAAGTGGGCTTTCTTCTGTGATGTGGAAGGACATCTCAGGCAGATCTGTTTTATGAAAGCACATATGGAAGTTGAGTGTCTAAGTATTCCCTAAAACTGAACTGTGCCATGTACCCTTTAGGAAGTCTGTATTAGCAGGGGTATGTGTACCCCTGTTGTGCTTGTCCTAGAGTCAAATCCCCTGCTGCCATTTTACGTCTGTGTGCTTCAGTCAGGCAAGTCACTTAACTGTGAGTCTTGGTTTTCTCATCTGTAATGTTTTCTAGCAATATTTGCTTGCAGAGTTTGTGTGGATTAGAAATAAGTACAATTTACATGGTAGGCAAGAAAAAATAGCTATTTTTATCGTTCTTAATTTGCTTTTCTTTATTGGTCCCTGAAAATGTCACCATGGAAAATGTACAAATGTACAAATTCTTTGGCCTTGCTGTTGTCCACAGACCCACCATGGCACATAGCCCTTAGGGGCCTTTTGGAACATTTTATAATTCCTTGAAGCATTAGATGTGGTATGCTTTAACCTCTCAGGCTTCAGCTCATAAGATGATGTGACTGAGAGGTTCTGTTTTATATAATGCAATTGATGCCATTGATGCAATTGATGCTTTAAAGAAATGATTTTCCCTGCAAGTCAATGAAAAAAGTCATGTAATATTATTGAAAGGATAGAAAAGAATGGTAACCTTTATGTCTTCAGTGGGACAAGACTAGAGTCCACAGTTCACAGGCAGTCTCATCTGCAGCGATGTTAAGTTTCCCAGCCCCTAGCCCAGCCAAGAAGTCTGTACATAAGAAAGGCAGTGCTTATGCTGTGTGCCCAATGGTGAGCTGGGTAAAGTAGTCTGAAAGTTTGTTCCTTAGAGAACAGAAGCTCTAGTTTTACTTCTAATCCTATTGTAGTTGTGTTATTTTATAAAAACTAACTCTAAATATGGCTCCACCTGGACTTCAGAAACACTCTTTGGTGATTGATGGAGTTTTCTACTAATGTTCTGTTTGTTGTTTCCTTTGGTACCTTTTCTACTTATTAACCCCATGAAGTGTACTTACATGGGATATACTGTTTAGGAACAGCAGTTTTAAATGCACAATCAGACACTTGATGACAGTAATGAATTGAGGTCTAATATTTCCTTGGTCCTTTTCAACTCCATCATGTACACTATTTCACCATGCCTCACAGCAATCCTGTGAGGTAGGCAAAACAGATATTGTCCTAATTTTATAGTCTGAGATAATCCAAATGGGTTTGTCTAAAGGGGAGCCTATGCTGGAACCTAGATCTCCGAGTCTTTTGTTTAATGTTTTTAAAAAACCATTTGCCTCTTGTGATTAACAGATTAACAGTGTTTTAGTGTTGTAGTCTTTAAATAAATGTATGTTCCAGCTTTCAAACTTTCATACTGATAGTGCCCATTATGAAGAAATATGGTAGTTCTTTCCTCATGTCATAATGAAACTTATAAAGGGGGACACCTTTCTTTGAGAAAATTCCATTTTTCCTTGAAATGCTGCTTTTAACAGGCTGTGAATGTACCTTCTTTTGCAGCCTGTGAACATTTGCTTATATTATAGATCACAGAACACTTCATCCTTATACCTGAGTTCCAGTTTTTCATTGTGCATGTGCTTAGGGACAAGCAAGGTAACCATCCTTTCAGAGAAGCCAGGTTCTCTCTCTTGATTTGGTTATATTATCCTTCACCAAACTCATGACAAGTTTTTTGTCTTTCTTTTTTTCTCAAGTAACTGTTCTAAAACTTACTATTTTTTCAGGTGTGTGAAGTTTATAAACTTCACAGAGAGACATTTTACTTGGCACAGGATTTCTTCGATCGGTATATGGCAACACAACAAAATATTGTAAAAACGCTTTTACAGCTTATTGGGATTTCGTCTTTATTTATTGCTGCCAAACTTGAGGTAAATAATTTTCAAATATTTGTTATGTAGTACATGCTTGAGCTCCACTGAGATTAGGGGAAGAGGTCAACTATTTGTCTAAATTTTTCTAATTTGAGGCCTTCTAAAGTTCAGCCACACACACAAAAAAGCTAGAAATTAACCAAGAAAAGTATGAGTATATAAAATGCTTAGGTTAATATAATTCCTTTAATCAAAAAAATTGAACTTTGACCTGAGAGGATTAAAATTTTGGTGTGATTAGAAGGGTGAATGGGCACAGCTTTCAAACATGTTGAAAAGGTGAAAATTTCAAAGCTCCCCATTGAGTAAAAGTTTGATTGATTTATTGATTGATTGATGTGGGTAAGTGTTTCATTTCTTTCACAATTAATGCATTTTGAACCACTGGAGTGGCTCTTGTATTTATCCCATCAATGTACCCTTTCCTTCTTTCTATATCATCATATTAAAAAGAATAAATTGGGAGGTACATTATAAGTTAAAACTATCAGAGATGGACTTTTTGCCAGTAGTATCTTCCTTTTATTTCCTTTCAGGAAATCTATCCTCCAAAGTTGCACCAGTTTGCTTATGTTACAGATGGGGCTTGTTCAGGAGATGAAATTCTTACCATGGAGTTAATCATTATGAAGGTTGGTTACAAGTTAGTTTTTCAGTCCTTTTTAAAAATTCCTACATAATATCTTTTCTATATTCAGCATGAGTGCATCTGGCTAGGTGTTCTCTAGGTGGACACACTGTGGCATGGGAAATGGCTGCATTTTGAACTCCTTTAGAGGACCAAAGGGAGTAGTAATGTCTTTTTCTTTTTTCAACCATTGGTCTCTTTTCTCTCTGTTTTCCCTTAGGCCCTTAAGTGGCATTTAAGTCCCCTGACCATTGTGTCCTGGCTGAATGTATACATGCAGGTCGCATATCTAAATGATTTTTATGAAGTGCTCCTGCCGCAGTATCCTCAGCAAATCTTCATACAGATTGCAGAGGTAAGTGGCTTTATTACCTCTGTGGGGCGACCTACCCCACCACTAGATGGAGTAACTTTAGAAGGGATGTGTGTTGGGCATGTCCCTCAGTGTTCTTTTCTTCTCCATAGCTTTTAGATCTCTGTGTCCTGGATGTCGGCTGCTTAGAATTTTCTTATGGGGTACTTGCTGCTTCTGCCTTGTATCATTTCTCTTCATCTGAATTGATGCAAAAGGTTTCAGGTACGTTGGCTTTCCAGTCCATTCATAGGTGTATTGAACTTATAAACCAGTTGTTGGCCTCATTTGAGCCTAACGTGTATTTTCATTGCAGGGTATCAGTGGTGTGATATAGAGAAGTGTGTCAAGTGGATGGTTCCATTTGCCATGGTTATAAGGGAAACAGGAAGTTCAAAACTTAAGCACTTCAGGGGAGTTCCTGCTGAAGATGCACACAACATCCAGACCCATATAAACAGCTTGGATTTGCTGGTCAGTACTGTTCCTTGTTTCCCAGACGAATTCTTAAAACTGCCCGAGCAGCCTCTTCACTTTCTTTCCCACAGGCTCCAGATATCCCCAAAAGACTCTGATTCTTTTAATTCCGTGGCAAAGAAAAATGGTGGTCAACAGATCCTCTCTCTAAGTATCATGTAGCCCAGAGACTTTTAGATTGTTCTTTGCTATTTTTTTCCTTCACTCATCTCCATAGAAAAAAGCACAAAGTAAGTGAAGCCCAAAGGATACGTTCTTCCATGTTAACATTTCTGGCTTTTATTCTTATCATCAGGACAAAGCCCAAGTAAAGAAAGCCATATTGTCTGAAGAAAATAGGATTTCTCCTCTCCCCACTGGGGTCCTCACCCCACCACAGAGCAGTAAGAAGCAGAGCAGTGGGCAAGGAACAGCATGACCACACCAGCATCCTCACCAAAGACAGCTGTGCGGAAGTGCCTGCCCCCAGTTCTCTCCCGTCTACTGCAGCAGAGGCGTGCATTTGCTTTTACAGATATTTAAATGGAAGAGCATGTCTCTTCCGCAACAGAAGGTTTCTGTGGATGGCATTGGACAGGGAGAAGTGTTTCTTATTGAATGCTTAGATTTTTTTAATAAGTGGGTCAAGTACACCAGCCACCTCCAGAACACCAATGAGTGCTCCAGATGCTGCTAAGGAGGGTGATACTTGACTTGATTGACTGTTCACACAAATAACAAAGGCTTGAAGTTGAGGAGTGCCATGTTGCTGTTGGTCTCCCCCTGGCTGTTCTGGGTCGAGTCGTATTAAGTGGAACAGGTGGTTGTGAGCGTTAACGGTGCGCAGCCCACAACCAGCTATGCTGGGGGCCTCCCCTTTCCATACTATCAGTTGACAGTGTACAATGCCTTTCATGAACTGTTGTTTTGTAAGTGCTGCTATGTTTATCTGTTTTTTAATAAAGATAAAACACTGTCTTTGAGACAGCTGGTTTTATGAGCTATGTCTGGTAATTTAAGTTAGGAGTCAACTTTGAATGTGGCTATATCAGGTTCTCTTTTTTAACTTCATGCTTCTCAAAGCTCAAGCCTCTCAAGCAAATATATTAAAAGAAAACTTTTGAAGTGAGCTTCAGGTGCAGCCTCACAGGCCTCCTCAGGGCCCCTGAGCTAGAATGAGGCTCTGATTGGCATCTTCCAACAGTGCCCTGTGAAGTGGTGGCTCCCGGCGGCCTCACTGGCTGGCTGTGGTGATAGTAGTGAAGTCACGTCTGCATCGAGAGGATTCTTAGGTATGATTCCTTCCCGAGCACAGGACAAGGGTCATAAAGTATCTGTAATTAGTGTTATTTAATACTCTTTTCATCCTTACCCAAAGCTTAACCTAAAGTATTTTTTTTGTTCGGAGAACTTGTTAACATAGTAGCCTAAAACTATACTTTGAACAAGAAAATGCAAAGTAAAATTATATGTAGTTCAAGGCCGTGATATTCGTATATAGTCTGTTCCCTGACCATTTATGGAATCACCAAGTGCCTTGCTAACAGAGGAGGTTACTGTCCACTTTAAGGCCCAGTGTGTACAGTTCACATCATGTTTTGTGGGACATTCCCAAAGTGATGGCCTTGTCAAGTCTTGTGTTTCATTTTCTCACAATGCTTTGGTGTATGTATGGGTTCATTAAGGGAGGGTGAATGAGCAAATAAATATCATTTATTTCAACTTGGTATTTTATTATTTTGCAAAAATCTATCTGAAGTAGAAAGAAAAACAGCCACTTTTAATCTACCATATTTATATGAAATTTGAGAGATCCTACTTTTTCACATTGTGATGTTATATTTCTGGCAGTTCTAATACAGTTTTCTTAATAAATGCATTATAAATCTACATGTAATGGTATTTAGTCAAATGATACTCCTAGCTAATTATTTCTTCATCTCAGAAATGCTCTTGCCTTATAAGTAGTGAATTTTTAATGGTGATCATTTGTGACTTGAAAAATCCTAAAAGTGGTTAATTTATATTTGACATTCTGTGCAAAAATATGGCACTGAAAACATTTCTATTTTCAAAGTTTTATATAAGTTTGAGAGCTTGGCAAATGTGAGGAAACACTGGTTTGAAAGCATGTTTGAGGTAAATGCTTCATGGACCGTTTGGCAAGCTATTGTACTGCAGAGAGTGTTAGTTACTGAGTATGCTGAGATGAGGCTGCCTTACGTGTAAATTGTCAGAGGGCAGCATTTCTGGAGACTCAGTATTTTTTTAAATGGCACTGTTGCCACAGGCAGCTCTTAATAATCTGTGCTAATAAAGGATAAGTCCCAGAAGGGTAAGTGAAATCCATAGTAGCCAGTATTTTCTGTGGCTCTGTCAGAAACCCTAAATGCCACTAGTAAGTAAAATCAAGTTTCCCCTCTTACAGGAGCGTCTTCCATTTGCTAGCAGTCAGTATAAACTTTGGCCCCTCACTGGTCAGCTCTATACGCATTTGCCAGATCACGTTTGTTCTGCAATTCATCTGAAACCAGCTGAGGCGAGGTGATACCAAACAGGTAGCAGGGGTGGAAGTGGCAGCTCTAGTCACCTCTGGTGAACAAATGCTCTGAGGCAGAGATGCGTCAGCAGGAAGGACCCAGAAAAGCAACAGGAGTGTGGGCCCTTGGTCTAACTTAACTTGTGTTAGAGCTAGAGAAACAGTAATTTATCAAAAGCAACCATGAAGACTGATTGGATTGTGGTAGAGCACACCACACCCTCACATCCCACCCCAGCTCACAGAATTCACTCACTGGCCCTTATCAGAGCTGCTGTCAGGTCTCTGTCCCCCGTGCCCAAGAAAGAAAACACTGGTCTTCAGGTGGTGGGTGTTGAAGGTTTTCCAAGGTCCCCCATATGGAACTTGGACAGCTCGTTGTTTCACGGAGGTCATTTCATACCAGTGGGTGAATAAATGATGCTGAGGTTCACGTTCCTGAGGCCGGTAAGCAAAACTGTGAGGTCCTTTAAGATCTGGAGCTTAGTGTGAGGCTACACTTCTCCAACTCAGACACAAAGGAGATTGGAGTTTATTTGGGCAAAATTAGGCTGTACCTCAGAGCAGGGATGGAAAGAGAAATCAAATCTGATAATGTCTAGTCATATTTACCCAACCGTGCATTTTCCTACCACATGTTCAGCATTTTGAAATTCAAATCACAATTATACCTTGGACATTGTTAGAAGACTATTTTTATCCCTGCTGTAATCATCTAATTTGCTGATTACAGGTCTCAAATTGCCACAGAGAACTCAATTTTTGAAAGAATTGTCCTGTTTGATCAAATATGTTATTCAAGCAATGCAGTCATTTGTTCCACAAGGTTACCTGCCAGGCAGAGCTAACCAGGAGTAATAGCATTAGAAGCCTATACTTAAAATCAAGCATGAGCTAATCTGCCTGTGACAATAGAGTCTTAAATATAATTTGTGGCAGATTCTTTAGTTCTTGCACTGACAGACAATTGCATTTTGTATTCAATGAGCATAGATTTTTCCTACCTCATCCCAATTCCAAATTTAACTCAGAAGACTCTAATGTGCTCAGCTTCACAGGCTAACAGGTACTATTTCCCAGGAGCCTCAGACAGGAGGGCAATGCTCTCCTTTATTCAATAAACACTCCCTCTGCCCCCCTTTTAAATCATTTTACTGATCAATGCCAATTCCAAAAATTGTGTAGCATCTGACTGCGGTGAGGTTCATGTCTGATGCTGGTGTCCCTGGCATGATGTGTGAGCTGGCCTCTCCTGGGAGCCCCTGCTGTGTGTTGGCGTTACCAGCCCTGGAGACAAAAGCATGCAGGGCACAGACCACCGAGAGCTCATGAGAGCCTGGGAGACAGAAGAACAGCTGGAATCCTCCAGAGGGCAGCGGTGTGAAAGGTGAGCATGGAGTGGGAGCCGTACCTGTGCTTGAGAGGGAGGCTGTTGAGTCCTCCCCAGCAGGCCTGGAAAAGTGGAGTGGAAGGAGGGAGGCGAGGCAGAAGAGGTGACAAAGCCTACATCACAAAGGGCTTTTGCACGTCAAGCTCAAGACGGGCCTGATATCCCTGGCAGCAGAGCTGGGGTATAAGAGGAGAGTGAGAGCTCAAAGCGACATGTGGACACAGAGATTGAGGAAACAAGCCCAGAGTCATGCTTCTGTGCCACAGAAAAGTGACCGTGCAGGCCGCGAGGGGCACGAAGGACGACGAAGGGGCATCAATGAAAGTAACTTCCAAATGGCCCTGCTTGAGGGACTGCCACGCATCACTCCCAGGCCACAGTGATCTCGGGCCCTGCACCTCTGCATCCTCAGCCAGCTGGAACCTCACCTCCTGCAGGAGATGGACCCTGTCTGGGGCCCACACTGATGTCATTTCTTCGTTGAGCTCTGGAGGCAGTTACCTGGAGCTGGGACCTGGCCCTGCCACTTCACAATGTGATTTTGGGCACCATGCTTAACTTCTCCAAGCCTAGTAATTCTCAGCTGTGAAATGGGGATGATAACAGTATTTGCCCCATGAAGTTAAGAGGGAGATTCAATGGGAGAATGCATAAAAAAATGCTTAGCATAGCACCTAGCACATTAAAAAGAAACAATACAAGATGGTTGCCGCTGCTATTATTGCCGCTGATGCTGCTGGTGATACCAAGGTAGGCTGTCAGACTGAGGCCCTGGAGGGGAGTAGCCCTGCAATGGGGACTCCAAGAACACGTGGCACTTGCTCTGAGGTGCCCTTAGCCTCCCTAGGCTCCTCCCCCGAGGTCTGCCCCTGGCCCTCCCCAGACTTCAACTCCATCTCTCTCCTGCCCTTCCTGGACAGCCTCCTTGAAAGTATCATGTCCACCTGCTGTCCCTCCTCCCTCAGGCTCCTCCAGTGGGGCTTCTGTCCCCACGCACCACACACTACCCTTGCCGAGGCCACCCATGATGGCCATGTGGCACCCTTCAACCTTCATCTCACGGGGCATCTTTGCCACAGTTAGCACTGCTGACCCCACCTTCTCCCAGAAAACTTTTGCCCTCCCTGACTTCTCACACAGACACTCGATGCCCCCTGGTAACCCTCCCTAATCCCATAGTTTTTCTCTCCTCCTCAGAGCAAACCACCACCCCGAGGTCAGTATGGATGATTTCCACACATATTTTGGGAATTTTATCATTTATAGTTGGATTCACAAGCAATAGATTTACAGAAAACATTGCTTTGGGTGTTTTTAAAATTCACATAAATGGAACCAAGCCTCACACATCATAATATCACTTGTTATTTTTTTCAACATTAGTTTCAAGATTTACCCACGTTGACACATGTAGGGTTGGGTTTATTCATTTTTAACTGTGATAGAGTTTTCTCTTGAGCGAATGTATATAACATATACATTCTCTCCCATGCTGATCCACATATAGGTTTCCAATTTTTTCACCATCATAGACAGTGCTGTAGTCAACATCTTGTGCACACGTGTGTCACGTGTGTTAATTCCTTAGGGCACATTCCTAGGTGTGGTATTGCCATGTCAAAGGGCATGTGCTTTTGTGATTTTGCTAGATGTGGTCAGTTACTCCCCCAAATTGTGCCAATTTATATTCCCAGGTGGGGAGTGTGAGAGTTCCTGTCTTCCCACATCTGCACTTGGTAATGCTATCTTTTCTTCCCAGTAAAATCGCTATTATTTAACTTTATTGGTTTTTCTATGATTACAAAAGTGGAGCATGTTTGTTATAATAAGTTAGAATAGTACAAACACGTACAACATAAAAAGTGAAAATCCCAGAATGTTTTCTGTTCATACACTAGCATATAAATAAATGAAAACGTTTGCTGTTTTTCTACAGGGTTGTTTCATTCAACTGTATCATCTCTAAGTAGTTTAAAATGCACATACACATACAAACTTGCTCCTTTTTTATTTTTATTTTTCAGTGGTGGCCTGCCAATTGATTTCATTACTTAGCACATAATTTCAGGGCCTGGCACATTAAACATTTTCTCCATGTGTAGATGGATTGATCCTTACATGTATAATCACTTTCATTAAGTTTCTTCTTTTCCATGCCCAGAAGAACATAGGCTATCTTCTTTCTTTCTTCCTTCCTTTCTTTCTTTTCTTTTCTGTCTTTCTTTCTTTCATTTATTTATTTATATTTGGCTGCGTTGTGTCTTCTTTGCTGTGTGTGGGCTTTCTCCAGTTGTGTCGAGTGGGAACTACTCTTTGTTGTGGTCCGCAGGCTTCTCACTGCGGTGGCTTCTCTTATTGAGGAGCACAGGCTCTAGGTGCACGGGCTTCAGTAATCGTGGCACGCAAGCTCAGTAGTCGTGGTGCACAGGCTTAGTTGCTCCGTGGCATGTGCGATCTTCCCGGACCAGGGCTCGAACCCGTGTCTCCTGCGTTGGCAGGCAGATTCTTAACCACTGCACCACTAGGGAAGTCCCCATAGGCTACCTTCTACTTGCAAAAGACCAACATTAAGATTGAAAACCAAGATATTAATAGGAAAGAGTCTTTGGGAACGTTGCAAGGGTGGGATGATATACAAGCAAGCGCCCAGGCACCAATGCATCATCAAGAGCTAGACAGACCCATCCATTCCCCAGGACTGTGATGAACCAGCCTAGCAGTGCCTTTCTTAATAGAAAAAATAAAAAAATAAAAAGTTAATATATTCCAGCAGTCACAGCCTGAATCATCCAGAAAATACTCTGTGTCTGTCTTGCTAAGCACCTAACCAAGTTATCTCTTGTTAGAGACAAGCAGCGAACATTCAATCTGTGTGAGGTAAAGACTTGGTCAGAAGCGATTCCCCTGGAGTTCTGTGTCCTCCATCCTTCCCCAACCGAAGCTGTGAGGGTCCCTGCAGCAGACAGGACGGAGGTTAGAGGCTGAACCTCAGGGCTGTAGGTCCTGTGCTGGCATGGGGGCTTTATTGTGTTTGGGCTGCAAATGGGGTTTTAAAACATTTGAGTCAACGTTTGAAACTTGGGAAAGCTCACATACAGATATCCCCAGCTCTGGGCAGCACGGTCAGTCTGCAGAGAACCAGAATCCCCACCATTCCCTGCTGCCTTGCAGGGCCCACTGCTGTTGATCTTCACTTGGTGACCTGTGACTCCATCAAAAGCAAGAAAACAGTATAGATCAAGAAAGTGGAACGTCTCAAGAAAAGTGGCAGAGAGAGCATATTTCTCCCTGGAAGCGCAGAATATTTGAACATGTTTAATATTCAGGACAAAGTGTCTTGGTGTCCAAAGGCATGTTCTTTACCTGCCTGGCTCCCACAGGCAGCTGAGTTTCAGACTCCTGGATGTATGGGAGAGTCTCAGCTGGCTCTCACCCCAAGGCCTGTGGGGCTTTCAGCTCATCACTTGCCTGCTCCGGGCCTCCGGTTCCTTACCCACCCAGAAGGCGGTGTGGCCACAAGCACGTGCCTCTCAGGGGTTGAGTTGCTTTCTGTTTCTGTTCAGACTCTAGTCTTCCAGGTGGTGATAAGACATGAGTTTGGGGTGTTTCAGGTTTGCAGTCATACTTTAGGGACCCCCCCCACTTCCTGTCATGCAAAGGAGTTTCATTTCTCTAGATGTCAGGAGGGCAACAGTGTGCAGGGCAGACGTCAGCCTGGCAAGCAGGTAGCTGAAAGCCTGTCAGGGGCTGAGAGTTGCCTCACCTCTCCCTGGGCCTCCAGGCCTCCCGGTGACTCTCAGCGTGACCTTTGACCCCCAGCTAGGGCATGTCAAGGCCAGAGGTGGGGCAGGTGTGATTCCAGGGCTGCTGTCAGAAAACGGACCCCCAACCAAAGGCTGGTGCCTGAAAAGTTACTGGCTCTACCAGGTGGCTTGAACATGGCCTTGAGTGGGAGGGACCTCAGGCCTCCCTCAGAAACCTCAGCCTTGGGGTGGGCTTTGTTCTTTCTTGAATGGAACTCTGCTCTATGCAACTGGAAAATGCTCTAAATTTGCCTCTGTAATGGGGAAAACTGAGGCATGAGAAGACAAATTATAACTGAACAAGATGAGTTTCCAGATCCCGGGGGTGATTTTCTACACAGTTCATTTTAGCAATGTCCAGGGCAGTGGAAAGAGATGGCTCGTCTGTGGATGAGATAGATGCAGAAGCCAATAAAGTATTCAAAGGAAGCACAAAAGGCAGTCTGGGTGGGTTTTATTAATTATATTTCTTTTATCCTCACAACAATTGTACGTCAGTATTCTACGCTGAATGTGCCCAGTTGACACTAATGATTTCATCCTTTTGTTTCTGTTAAGAAAAGAAAAAAAGTGTGTGTGTGTGTGTGTGTGTGTGTGTGTGTGTGTGTGTGTAGCAGTATCTCTGAGCCAAGGACCCCTCTGGGGGTCCTCAAATCACATTCCTCACTTAAGCGTTCTTTTTGAAGAAAGGAAAAATAAAAAGGAGGTTATGGATTGCTTTCCTCCCACACTCCCTGTATCTTATTACTAAGTTTTGTTATTTAGCATAAGTTAGAAAGGGTATGTGTGCTTGGGGCACGGCAGTGACTGAAAGTGTCATGAATCATTTATTTGCCCACCTCTGTTGTCATCCTTTCACCTTGGAACCCAGGAGGAGTTGTGAGCAATGGCCTCGAAGAGTTTCCAGTCTTCAGGGTAATAAACCTCAGTGTCCTTCTCTCCTTCTCCTTCCTGTGCTGCCCCGTAATGGGCTGCTGCGCATCTGGCCCAGGAAAGAGGCCCAAGGAAAGCGTGCAGGCGATAAACAATGTTTCCTGTTACAAATGAATGGGACAAGTGTGCACACCTGACACCTCTGCCACTGTCTGAACGTAAACTTCATTAGCCCGGATGCGTGGGGTGGTGCACGGACTGTGGGCAGCTGTTAGTTAAAGCGAGATCCCCGTACCAGACCCTCACCTGGAATACCCCCAAAGGGCTTTCAGAATGGGGTTTGGATGACTCTCCTGCCCTCACTTCACATTGGCATGTGCCCCCCATCCCCACTGCAGGTAGCCCTGGTTTGTGGGAATATCCTAGAAGGGGTCCCAATGTGGCCATATCCACCTGTACCTTGGACAAGGCAGTTGTGGAATTTCCACGCTGGGGGCTTGAGGGTGACCTGCAGCTGAAGGTGGGGGCATTGGCATATCCTGAGGACGGGTCCGCAAACTGCATGTTTGGTGAGGTAGTTTGAGAGGAACTGATGGTGACAATGGAGGGGCCAGAGCTGCTCCCGCTCCCACGCTCCAGCACTGCCAACCTCCTCCCCGCACCTGACTTTCTACCCTCCAGGACCCCTCCTCCCAGGCAGTGGGGGCCAATTCTCACAGCTGGTGACCCAGGCCCCTCCTGGCTCCCTCAGTGGAGCCCACGCCGAGAAGACCGTTGCTGAGGGCTTGCTGATGCTCTGCTGGAGGGCCCCATGTGCTCACTCAGCCCGAGCAGCTGCTGGACTCTGGCACGCTCTGATGCTATAAAAATATCAGCACTGCCGCCCCAGCCCCTGGAGAAAGTCTCAGCGTGACAGCCTGCAAAGAAATCCTACTTCTGAATTTCATCTACAAATCGTGGTTTCCTCCAGACAAGCTCAAACCTGCACAGATGGCCCCTCACACCAAAAAGCAAAAATAACAAAGCTTGTAGTTCGGGGCCTCCCTTTTTCTCTGGGAAGATGTGCTGCTGCACGTTTCAGGAGGCATGCAGCCTGTGTACGGCAGCAAGCCCTCCCCTCCTGGACACTCTCACTCGCCCCTTCTGGCGTGCTGGTGGGGAGCAGTCATGGCCCCTCGGGGTGTGTTCTTGGAAGTGTTTCTGGGGTGTCCGAGCCTTTGGAGTGGGGCAGGGAGGTCCAAGGCTGGGAGTTAGAGTGAAAATTCATCCCTCACCCAACTACCCAAGACTGGCCATATTGCCATCCATGAGACAGTGTGGGGAAATGGTGGAGGGTTTGGAGTAAGGCCTCAGGTAAGGTAGTCAGTAACAGTGGGGGCAAGAGGCTGCCATGCATGCCGAAGGCAGGTGGCATGGTGGGAGACAGGAAGCTCTGGGGCTCCTGATTTACTGAAACCCCCACCTCCACACCCCAGCAGGCCACAGGAGCTTCGATGACCCATTAATTCTTTCCACCAATGTTTGCTGAGAGCATCTATGCTAGGTCCTGAGGATACAGTTATAGACAAGACAGACCCAGAGGGCACAAGCCCAAAGAACACACAGTCAAGGTAATCTGTGGGCTGGGTGGCCATACACCCACTAGTCAGGAAGGCCAGAGCAGGAGGCCAGGAGAGAGACAGAGGAGGTAGGAGCCCCTGCCAGAGACTATGAGAGACACTTGTAGACTGGGTCCAGTGTGACCCAGCACCCCAAAGGCTCACACTTCTTTCTCATTCAGAAATGGTGGCTGCGGTCTTGGCTCCACCAGAGGGTCATATGACAGAAAGATATTCAGTGGCAAGTGAAACACAATTCAAACTGCCAGGAGAAAAAAGAAATTCTTGGATACAGGCGTCTGGACAGCCCAGGGACATATCTAGCCTCAGGCACGGCTGGATCTGGGTGTTTGCATGCTGTCCTCAAGAATCTATCTCCCTTGCTCAGCTCAGCTTTGTTCTTTGCCGACCTCATCCTCCATGTGGCATCTGCTGGTATCTCCAAGCTGATATTCCTACCAGTAAGCCCCTCCTCAATCCCTAGCCAAGGTCCTGGGGATGATTCTCATTGGTCCAGTGTGGGTCACATGTCTGTGCCTTCTCTAATCACTGGAGGAGGATGCACTGCCAGGAGGATGCAGTGCTCTGACTAGCCAGGCAGGAGCCAGCCGGGTTGGAATCAGTCCCATCTGAACTACCTGGTTTCACAGAAAGGGTGAAGGGATGCTGGTCTGGAGAAAGCAGCAAATACAGAAACAAACAACAATGAAACCCTCCCAAAAGATGGTTGACAGCAAAGATGTGAGCATGCTCTGAGACAGCTGCAAAAATCCTGCTTCCAACAAGGTTCTTCTTACTGCAGGTGTGTGGCCACTGTCATTCATCCCTTCAGCATCCCTGACTCCACAGTGCTGGCGTCTGTGCCAGGCCCGGGATGCAGGGAAGGTTCTGGACACCCCGGTAGGGAAGCCTGCCCCAACACCTGGCCTCAGGGGTAGGAGCAGCCCAACACTGAAGTCTGCTTCACCCTCAAACCCTGCAATTTTCCTCTCTGGTGTCTGCTAGGTTTTCTTGTGTTTTGCTTCCATCTTCCTTTTCCTTAGACCAGCTCGTGAGATCTCCCATCTGGCCTGGAGGAAAAAAGACAGAGATCAGGAGGGTCCTCGCTAGCCAAAGCCCCAAGCCTAGGCCTCTCACGCACAAAGCCTCTATTTGTCACCCAGAAGACCACTGTGCATAGATTTGCTCTCCTTATTAGAATAAGGGTCTGAGTCCAACATCCCACTGCAGTTCAGGGAGGCTCTGTCAGAACAGGTACAGCCAAACGTGTGGCCCTTGGTCCAAGGATGGGGGTTGGGCAAAGCAAGTGGCATTATCGGAAAAAGACATGCTGAGACTGGCTAGTAGGTAAGTAAGCTGGGAGGAGGCAAATAGAAGGGTTCAGCTTCTGGGCCACCACACAGCCTTGTGTCATTGTCCCCACGTGTCTCAGGGAATGAACCTGGGCAAGTCGTTTGACGGTGCATTCACAGTAACTTCCTTAAAACAGATCTTTAGGGAAGAACTGGCTTCAGGGATTGATTGGGCTCGGATTCAAACAGCAGGAAAGCAAAGTTCTCAGTCTTGGCCTGAGGGCTCCCAGCAGTGTGCACGGCACTGTTGTAAAGGCTCTGGTTTAGTCATTTAGTTCTCCCACAACCCCATTTCAGAGAAGAGCAAACAGTTACAGGGAGATTCAGCAACTTGCCCAAGGTCATGGGGGGGAGGTGGAAGGGGGGGTCAGGGGCTGGTTTCGGGGTCAATGGCTGGTTTCAGGGTCCGTGGCTGCACTGCATGAGAAGCCCGGGCCTGGTTAAGGGTTGGGGCCCAGGTATCTGCTCTCGGGGACTGCGAGGACTGCAGGCCCTGTGGCGGCCCCGGCCGCATGTACCTCGGAAGAGCAATCGTTAGCCCCCTGGAGCCGGGCAGCCTAGCTTCTCTGCCCGGGACACGCTCTGCTAGGAATCCTGTGCACTCTGCTCGCCCCTCCCTGGCACCCCGGCCCCAGGCGGCCGCCGACTCCGAGTGCTGCGCTTCCAGGTCACGCTGGGCCGACGGAGGAGCAGGAAGAGAGGTGAAGGAAGCCGAGGAGGAAGAGGAGGAGAGAGGACGGAGGAATGCCTGAGTGGAAGTCGGCTCCGGGTAGGAGCGCTCTGCGCGCCGCTGCAGGGGGTGCTGACGACCCCCGGCTCCGGGAAGAGACGGGTGGGCCGGGAGGCGGGCCAGAGGTCCCGACCAGATCCATCCCCCGACCCCGACACCCTGGCGGAAGCTATCATGACGACATGCTGCGCGCCGCCTGTTGAGCGTCCTCTGGAGGCGGGCACCACTACTACCTCATTGTACAAACTGGGAATCTTCGGCTTCGCTGAGTGTCCCAGGCCAGGCCCAGCCCCAAGGGGCGGGAACAGGACGCCAGGAGCAGGAGCCCGACCCCTACACAAAAGAGCCAGGCTGCCTGCGTCGGGACTCTGGCCACACGTCTTTGGAAAAGTTTCTTAGCCTCTGACGGCTCCGCTTTCCCCATCTGTGAAATAGGATGGCGCCCACCTCACCGAGTTATCAAAGGTTTATTACGTCCCTTAGGCCAGAGCCTGACACTGCCGAGCCGACTCAGTGTTGGCCATTGCTAGCAGGGTTTTAGCTAAATGCGAGGAACTGAGCATCAGTGGGGCGCACGCAGGACTGGCCCTGGCCGCTGCCTCCCAGCCCGCAGGCCGCGCGCTGCCGCAGCCGACGAGTCTCCCTCTGCGAACAGCTAGCTAACACCGCCTTCACGGATCAGGCTGCTCTCCACGTGCGGCGTGTTTACCCACGTGATTCCGACACGCCCACCGTTCCAGGGCCCCGCCCCCCGCCCCGCCCCGCCTCGCCTCTCCTCGCCTCGCCGCTCTGCGGCTATTGGCTCTAGGCTGAAAGCTGTCGGCTGCGGCTGTTCGGCGCTGGCTGCACGGAGCGCGACCTCGCGCCACCCCGACGCCTGCCCAGCAGACTGAGCAGGTCGTTCACTCCTTAGGCAGGCTAGGCTCGGGCACTGCGCTGGATCCGCGCCTCAACGGGGCGAGCAAGGGGTCTGGTCCAACGCAGAGGCTCTGCGGGGTGCGCCCGCGGAAGGGGCGGGGCCGGAGCGGCTGGGGGCGGGTCCATGGGCGGGGGCCCTTCAGAGTGCACCCAGCGGAAGGGGCGGGCCCGGGGCGGGATTGTGGGCGGGGCCCTTCCTGCGCAGGCGCTCCGCAAGGTCGGGCCCGGGGCGTGGCCGTCCCGGGGGCGTGGCGGGCGTTTTCGGTGCTGTGCAGCCACAGTGTGCCGGAACTGCTGCGGGCCCTTGTGTGTTCGCTGTTTGCTAGACCGTGCTACCGAGAGACAGAACCTGATGAAGCTCGGTCATTCGCGGAAGGGCACATTCAGTCCCGCATTCCTCTACAATTTCAGCAGAGCCGCTCCCTCTTCCCTGGTTTTGTCCCCTTGACTTTCTCAGCCGCCCTTCCTGCTGTCTCCTCGGCGTCCTCTGCCCCTCTAGTGTTGATGTTGCACAGGGCTCTGGCCTCAGAACCCTTGGCTTCTAGGCTGATCCTGGGAGATCTGGTCCGCTCTCTGGTATTAACTCCCGTCTCTGTGCGCATAATCCTGATAGTTCTACCAGTAGCTAACACATATGTGCTAGGGCACTTTTCTACGCGCTTTGTGAACATTCACTAATACCACTTGGACACATTACACCTAAATCTTTGTCTCCCAGTCCAGACTACTGCCCTCAGCTCCATATCTTTCCATCCAGATGCCCGCTGGACCCCTCACTAGATGTTCCACAGGCCCCTCTGAGCAAGCAAATCTGAAGTGGAACCCACCTTGCCCCAAATCTGTTTCTCCCCAGATCTCCCCCTCGGTGAATAACATCACCATTACCCCAGCCACCAAACAGGGCTTGAGTTCGGTTTTTCCTTTTTTCTTTTACTTAGATTTCACCTATAAGGGATCTCATACAGTATTTGTCATTCTCTGTCTGACATCTCACTTAGCCTAATGTCCTTAAGGTCCATCCATTCTGTCAAATATTATTGTGAAATCATCCTCAACATAGAAAACTAGAGAATGAACAGGCTAATTAACCTAATAAAAGAATTGAACAAAGGCAACTTTATAAGATCAGAATATAAAGTCAGTAATGGGAACCTTGACAATAATAATACGTTTCTTGAAAAAGTAATCAAAATAAGACAACTTGCATGATACTGAAGTATAGGAATTCACCTAACAAAAAATGTGCAAGATCTTTAGGGGGCTAACTCTAAAATTCAAATATATCGATTTTTTAAAGGGACTTGAATACACAGATAAATAATGGGATAACATCTTAACCTTGAAAGAATGTAAACCCCCCACCAAGTGATCTATATATTCAATACAATTCCAGTAAAAAATTCCAACCTGATTGTATTGGAACTTGGGAAACTGATTCTACAATGTATATGGAAGAATTAAGGTCCATGATATGCTAAAACAATTTTGAAAAAGAAGAACAAAGGGAAGGTCTTGCTCTATAGGCATTAAAACAGATTACAAGACCATAGTAATTAAAATATTGGGATATTGGTACAGAAACAAATAAATGAATCGAATAGTTTGGAAAGCCCAGAATAAATTCATTTATAAAAGTTGGTATGTGATAGAGAAAAAATTACAAATGATTAGAGAAAGTCTAGATTATTTAGTAAGTGGCTCTGGGAATATTGATTTTTCTATAATGGAGAAAAAAATAAAATTGGATCCCTACCTCAGACCTTATACGTAAACTCTAAATCGATTAAATAATTATTAAAGGTGAGAATATAATGCTAATAAACTAGAACATAGGATAAAATCTCTGTGATAAGAAAGGATTTATCATTACCTCAGAAGCTTAATCCATGAGGAGGAAAATGATGGATTTGATGACACCAAATGGAAACAACATGGAAAATGTTGCTCTACTATAGATAAAATCAACATACAGGTGACAAGCTAGGAGAAGGTATTCTTCATGCCTTAAACCAACATATCTATATTCTAGGCTATAACTAGAATAATTAAGGAACTCCTGAAAATCAGTCCAAAAAAATAAAAATAAAGGAAACCTAATTTTTAAAAACTGGGCAAAAGATATGTATAGGCTGTTCCCAGGAGAAATCAGAATGACTAAGGTATACAAAAGAGGAGAGGTATTCTCACTGGTGATCAGAGAAATGCAAAGTAAAGGAATGAGGTGCCACATTACCCCAGTCAACTGACACGACTCAGCGGGTCAGATGGTATGAAGTGCTGCCATGGAGGGATGGGAGAGCGTGTGACAGGTGCAGTGAAATTAAATATGCATGTACATTTGCAGAGCTCAGACTACGGTGACGGAAGTGAGGCCCTCACCATCAGGGCAGACCTCCACTCGCGTGGAGGTCCATATGCGCTCTGGGCGCCTCACTGCCTCCCTCTGGTCCTGGCCTTGTACCTGGGGACTCAACAGTTCCGCTCTTGCGTATGTACCTAGAGAAACTTCCTCAGAGGCCCACAGGCAAAGGCATTCCAGTTCGTTTATGACAGCAGCTATGTACGTATCTCCCACAAGGGAACTGGACAAGTAATATTTGGTATGTGAAGATAATGACAGGGTCTTTCGTGGTGAACAAGGATTGCCCAGCTCTTGGCCTCTGGGGAGGAGGGTGGAAACCTGGTGAATAAAACTGAGAGCAAGGCAAAAGGACTTCCATCCACATTTTGTCTGGGAGGGTTTGTAGGTTTCTGAGCCTTTGTCACTGATCCTCCTGCACCCTCCGCCAAGAGGTGCATTTGGACTTGGCAGGGAAGAGAGAAAGTTGGAAGGTGCCCTGAGGTTACCTGTGAAGGATTAGGCATATTTTCACTGTCACATAAAGAAACAGAGGCCAGAAGTTTCAAGATCTGGCTCCCGTGTCAAGGCAGAAAGGATTTAGAGAGTAAAGCTTGGACTCCGGAGTTTACACACATAGGGTCTAATCCCTTTTTAACTTCCTATAGATGTGAATTTGGGCAGGAAACCCAGAACAGTGAACTTCAGTGTTCTTTGCAGTGAGATGGGAGTAAAAATAAGGCTTAACACAGAGAGTTAACATGAGGAGTCAAAGGAGAGAAGATATCTGAAACCAGTTCTCTCCTTCCCTGTCTGTTTCTCAAACAGCATGGACAAGTAAGGATTCTTTAGGAATTTTTGCACACTTTTCTAATCTTCAGATAGCAGTCTGGAGGTCTTTCAGGAGAAGCTCGGGGCCAGGGAATGCAGCTCAGTGGGTGGCAAATGGGATCATCCGTCAGATTCAGATATTTCCATCCCAACCTTTCCAGACTTCAGGCTGTAGGTTAGAACCAACACTGTTTTGGATATTGCTCAGCTCTGGAAGCTTCGGAACAGCCCCCTGTGGGAGGTGGTCTCCTTACCCCAGTCCACAACTCTGACAACTCTCATTTCAAAGAGAGAGAACTGCATTTTCTTTATTCAATGTTAAATTATTTTGTATTTAAATGAGAAATAGAGCCACATTGAAAAATAATAATATCAGTGAAAACTGTAATAATCAGCACCACCCTATCCCAACTGTTGTTAGCATCTGTGGTGTAGGTCTGCTGTTCCTCCATTTAGCCTCCTTTCCTCCTGGTTAACAGTTTCCTATCTTCCACTGGGGAACCAGTCCTCCTGTTCTCAGATTGTGGGATTTGAGTTGGGTTCAGTCCAGATCAGCTCTGCAGGATCCATTACAAAATGAAAATGCAAGGCCACTTGTTCAAAAATTATTAAGAATTTCAAGATGCTACAGCAGAGCGTTAAACCAAGGTAAGGGCCCTATGAGGCTGCACCCTTGAAACCAGCCCTGGGTGGGTGCATGACTCAGGTTTTGCCAATGAAATTCAAAGCTTTTGCCAGAAAGAGGCTCTCACTTTTTGCTTAGATTACTAGATCAGTAAAAAGATAAGCCTGGAGTTGTTGACTGCCATCCTTGTCTCACCACGGGGAGAGCCCTTGCTGGGAAAACATAGTCCAGGAAGAGATGGACTTCCGGTAATATAATGTGAGATGTTGAGCTACAGCTCTCAGAAGCACAAGTCATTTCATTCTGTCTTAGGCTTCAACTCGTTTGAGGTACATCTAAGAATTAAGATTCCTGGAGCATTTCACTCTGTCTTTATGTATATTCACTAAGTTGTAATCATAAAGCACATGTAATGTTATATGCTTTTCAAAAGTTACATTATACCATGAACTTTCCTGGTGTTATTACAGTATTCATAGGCTGTATTGTTTATAGGTTGGTGCTTTTAAAAATACTTTTGTGATACACATCACAATGCATGTAGTTTGGGGAGAACATTTTTGATGTGATATGATATGCCTTTTCATTTCGACCCTACATAATTATGAAGTTTCACTAGGATTTGGAATTTTTGCAACAGCCCAGGTGGGAGGGGGTGCTGCAGGATAGGGACAGCCAGCCATTTACAGCCTTGGACACAAACTCCCTGTGGGGCTTGGTCTGGGAGGGTGGTGGTGTGTGAGTACAGCCCTTGAGCTTCGAGTGAAGGGGCAGACAGCCCCTGGAAATGTTTAGTGTCACAGCAGGAAGCTTTCATCTAGTCCAACCTCCTCGTGTCACAAATAGAGAAATTGAGGCCCAGAGAAGGGAAGTCAGCAAGTTAGTGCAGAATGGGGCCTGGAACCCTGTCTTCACCATTTGGGTGCTCATTTAGGCAGCCTTCGGCAAGCACCTGTGAACCTTCTTGCCACCAGACAAATGACAATCCTGATTCTTGATGGGATTGCAGACTCCCAGAGACTCTGGACAGTACCTAAGCCCAGAAGCCTTTAAAAGTTCTTTGAGCTCAGCTTGTAGCTCAACTCCACATCCCCCTCAAGTTTCAGCCCATCTGTCTGCGCCCTTCATAGTCAGTCCTAAAGAAAAGCCATAGGTACAAGGACCTCCCTTCCTTATGCACAGCTGTGCTTTTAGTTTGCTTTAACTGTTGCATGGAGCTCCATGCTATATATGTGCAGAAAGTTGATTTGATTTAACCAAGAATGGGCCCTTAGGCTGTTTTCTTTTCTCTCTTCATTTTCAACTCTATTTATTTTAAAAAATAGAGTAACATATGTATGTTTTTTGTTTGTTTGTCTGTTTTTGCCCGCACCACGCCGCATGCAGGATCTTAGTTCCCTGACGAGGGATGATCGAACCCATGCCCTCTGCGGTGGAAGCACGGATTCTTTTTTTTTTTTTTTTTTTTTTAATGTGGACCATTTTTAAACTCTCCATTGAATTTGTTAAAATATTGCTTCTGTTTTATGTTTTGGTTTTCTGGCCCTGAGGTATGTGGGATCTTAGCTCCCTGGCCAGGGATCAAACCTGCACCCCTTGCATTGGAAGGCGAAGTCTTAACCACTGGACTGCCAGGGAAGTCCCAGAAGCACGGATTCTTAACCACTGCGCCACCAGGGAAGTCCCCGACATATGTATGTTTTAAAATCAAATTTATTGAGGTATAATTTATAACAAGATGCACCCATTTTGAGTAAGTTTTTTAAAAGGGTTACATCAGTGTAACCACTACCACAATCAAGGTACAGAATGTTTCCATCACCACAAAAATTTTCTTCTTGCTCCTTTGCAGTCAGAGTCTCCAACTCCAGGCAATCACTGATTCATTTTGTGCCCTTGGAAGTCAGCTTTGTCTTTTTTAGTTTTATGTAAATCACCTACACTATGTACTTTGTGTCTGGCTTCTTTCACTCAGCAAAAAATCTGTGAGATTCATCTGTGCTGTTGCATGTAGCAGTAGTTCTTTCCTTTGTCTCGCTGAACGTTATGCCATTGTATGGTTATATTACAATTTGTTTATCTGCTCACCCACTGATGGACGTTTGGTTGTATTCAGTTTGGGGCTATTGTGAATAAAACTGCTATGGGCATTCATGTAGAAGTTTGTGTTTTCATTTCTCTTGGAAATTTCTGGAATGGGACTGCTGGATTGTATTGTAAGTATATATTTAATCTCATGTTTAACTGACACTGTTTTCCAAAGTAGTTGTACCATTTTGCACTCCCACCAGCAGTATATGAGAGTTCCAGCTCCTTCATATCCTCACCAACACTTGGTATTGGCAGTCTTTTTAATTTTAGCCATTCTAGTGAGTGTGTAGTAGTTTGCTATTACGGATTTCATTTGCATTTCCTTTGTAAGCAGAACACCTTTTCATGTGCTTTGTGGCCATGGCCATTTTTATACTTTCTTTTGTGAACTGGCTGTTTAAATCTTTCCCTAGTTATAATTAATTGAAGTATAATTGACTTATAATATTATATTAATTTCAGGTGTACTGCATTGTGATTCAATATTTTAGTACATTACAAAATGATCGCCATGATAAATTTAGTTACTATCATCATACAAAATTATTACAATATTATTGACTGTATTTCCTATGCTGCACATTACATCCCCACCCCTAGTTTTAAATTGGGTGATTTGTCCTCTTATTATTGAGTTGTAAAAGTTCTTATGTATTTGGGACAAAGTCCTACATCAGATATATGTATTGACAATATTTTCTGTCAGTCTGTGCCTTGCTTTTTCATTTTCTTAAAAATAAGTTTCAAAGGGTAGGTTTTAATTTTCATGAAGTGTAAGTTTACCATTTTTTTCTTTAATGGTTCATGCTTTTTTGAGACATTAAAAATATTTTTGCCTACCCCAAAGTCACAAATATTTTATTCTATATTTTCTTCTAGTGGTTTTATAGTTTTTATCTTCAGGTCTATGAACTACTTTGATTTAATTTTGTGTGATATAAAGTAAGAATCAAGGTTTGGGTTTTGTGTTCAGTTCAAAAATTTTTTCAATATCTCTTGTGATTTCTTCTTGATCTGTTAGAAATATTTTATTTATTCAGAAGTATTTTATTTAATTTCCAAATATTTGGACATTTTTAAGATATGTTTCTGTTACTGATTTCTAATTTAATTTTGTGTGGTCAGTGAATATACTCTTGCTTTCAATCCTTTTAAACTTGTTGAGAGCTGCTTTATGGCTCATCACATTGTCTATCTTATTGAACATTCTATGTGCAATTAAAAGGAATGTGTATTCTGCTGTTGTGTGCATTTTTCTATAAACGTCAATTAGTTCAAGTTATTTGATGGTATTATTCGAGTCTTCTATATTCTTATTTTCTACTTATTCTATTAACCACTGAGAGAGGAGTATTGAAGTCTACAACTGTAAGTGGATTTTTCTATTTCTCCTGAAAGTTTTTTCAGTTTTGTTTTTATGTACTTTGTAGCTCTCTTATTAGATGCATATATATTTATAATTTTTATATGATAAAATGATCCTTTTATCATGATTAACTGTGTGTGATGATTAGCCCTGACAATATTCCTTACCCTGAATTTTACTTTGTCTGATATTAATGTACCCATCCCAGCTTTCTTGTGATAAGTGTTGTGTGGCATGTCCTTTTCTATCCTTATATTTTAACAAACAAATGATTAAAGTTTTTTTTTTTTTCTGGACATTTATTTGGATTTTACTTTTTCATCCAGTCTGATAAACTCTTTTAATTTAGAGAGTTTAGACCATTTACATTTAGTGTAATTATTGATGAATTTGAGTTGGAATTTACCATATTGCTGTCTGGTTTTGTTTGTCCTACCTATTTTTGGGTCCTCTTTTCCTTCTTCTTGGCTTAAGTGAGGATTTAAAATATATTTTTATTTAATGTCCATTATTTTCAGTCATTGTTTAAGAGTTTACAATTTTACATTATCATGGTAATCTATGTTCAAAGAATATTTTACTACTTCACAAGTAACCTAAGAACTTTACAATAGTATACTCTCCCTTCCCCACATCCTTTTGAAATTTTTCTGTTTTATTTCTACATATGTTATAAACCCTGCAATATATTGCTAACATTTTAGGCTTAATCAGTGAAATTGTCTTTTTTTAAATGTTTAAGTGAAAAACAAAGCCTCTTATATTTATCCACACGTTTACCATTTCTGCCTTATTCTCTTTCCACCTGGTATTATTTTCCTTCTTCTGAAAAACTTCTTTTAATAATTCTTGCAGTGCAGGTCTGATGGTAATAAATCCCCTCAGCTTTTTTTTGTCTCAAAAAAATCTTTATTTCATCTTTATCTTTGAAGGATCATTTTGCTAGGTGTAGAATTCTAGGTTGCAGTGTTTCCCCCCCAACCATTTTAGATATGTCATTTCATTGTCTTCTAAAATATGTTGTTTCTAGCGAGAAGTCAATTTTCACTCCTATTTTTGTTCCTCTGTACACACAGTGTCTTTTTTTTTTTCTGGCTGCTTTAAAGGTTTTCTATTTATTTACTCTGGCTCGTCATAAGTAAAATTTCTCCTAGCCCTATGTGAGCTCTGAAAAATTGTTCAGCTTCCAGCTTCCAGCAACCTAGTCATTCTTTACCTGGAATAGGTTTCACACTATTCAACCATAGCTTAGTATTCAACCACAGACTTAAGGGGACACTAATCAGATTTCTGAAGCTCTTTCTCTGTGCAGTTCCTACTCTCTGCTTCTCTGTCTTGCAAATTCCAGCTGCTTCAGTCTTCTTGAACTCTAATGCTTTTCTTCTCAGTGGACTGTCATGCTCTCTAAACTAAGTTTAAATCTGAAATGACTGAACAAAGCACCAAGTGTCTGAGAAAACCTGGAACTGACTAGATTAACTTTTCTGCCTTCAAGTAAAATGGAGGTTCAATTCTCATTTATAGAATATTAGAGAAAATTGCATTTTCCCATTTACATCTTGTGGTCTGAAAATATATTTTCTCCTACATATATGAAGGGAAAGACTTGAAGATGGTAAACATGGGTTGGGGGGGGAGACTGGGTGGAAAGTAATTATTATCTTCTTAATATTCAGTTTCATTCATTAGTACAATAGTGGGGGAGGGGAGACCTGGAAGATTTCAAAGGCTATTCATGTTTCAATACTCGTGCTATTTATGAACTTCTTAGACCATAAACTGTCCTCGAGAGAGTCTCTTTCTGTGGAAAAGTGATGTGTATCAGGGAGTGGAAAGTCTCACTCTGGTTCCTGAGGCCTCATTTCTCTCAGGTCACAGGTCCCATTGACTCACTGCTGCTTCCAGCAGGGGAGATTGGAACTGCAGGAAGAGCCTGAGGTGTTTGAAAGGTGGGGCAGCTTGGCATTTCCTAGAGCTCTTTCTAGATTGGATCAAGTCTGTGGCTTTGTCAAGAGAGGATAGATCCTTGTGTAGCTAAACCTGACCTGCTCACCAACCCTATCTTATTTCTTTCCTTTAAAACTTTTATTAATTTATTTAGAGAATTTTAATTTCTGCCTTTGCTAGGAGAGGTGAGCTGTCCTTTGGACAGAGTCTACGTCTGCCCTAGATTCTCCTATTGCTAGGTTTTTGCCCTAGACCAGGTTGGCAGTGAACTCCAAGCTCCCAGCCTAGCAAGTCTGTTGGGAAAAGAGAGCCTCTTTCCCAGTAATTCCAGCAAAAATCTCAGGATTGAGCCTCATTGGTCTCTCTTGGGTTACATGACCACCCCTGAACCAGTCACTGAGACTGGGAGATGCAGGGCTCTGACTGGCCACCCTTGGCCGCTGGCAATCCCTATAGTCAGGGATGAGGTTAATTCCAACCTAACCATTTGGACTGGGAGACAGACAGGGGGCTGCCTCAGGAAAAATGGTGAGGCTGTTCCCAAGAGAAGGGAGACAGGATGCTGGATAGGATATAATCAACAGATTTCTGCAGTAAGATTTTCTCAACATTCCAGATCCAAGACTCTTCAAAGCAGGGCTGCCTGTGCTGCTTGCCCTCTACACATATTTCTCATTTTATTCTCACACCAACGCTGTGAGAGCAGTGTTGCTTGAGATAAGGAAACAGGTTCAGGGAGCTTAAGTACCTGGGGCAGAAGTGGGGCGGCCCTGTGTTTGAACTTCCTGCCTGTGGAAGGCAGGACCTCAGGCTGCCTGTGTCACCTGGCCCCCTTTATTGTCTTAGACCTGCCTCCCCTCTGCCTGCAGTTCTGACACCAAGGAAGCTGTTCCTGTTTCAGAAAAGAGGAAAAATTGGCAATGGCCACGAGCTGAGAAGACATGATAAAATATTTCTTGTTTTCTCAAGTTTACATAGACCAAATTTTCACTGTTGCTATGGGGCAGAGAGATGAAAATAAATCTGTGTAATTTATTTTTTCTATGCGTCAAGTATATTTCCGCTTGCTTAGCACATGTACACACACACACAGATGCACGCACACACATACAGACGCACACACACATGCCACACATATAGACTTTAATAAAATACTTAAACCCCTTTAATGCTCTCTGTGGAAGGAATAAATATGTACTGTACTTTCAACTTCTGTTCTTTGAAATACCATATGGTCTGCACTGTGAGCTTAAAATACTCTGGTGAGCGGATGCTTTCATGCAGCAGATAGCCAGGTGGAGCTTTCCCCGCCAATCTCACAAGGTTAATTAATCCTTTAAAATACAGTGAGGAGGGGTCCCTGCGTCAGGAACAGGCGCTGTCAGAGGGAGGTGGCCCACTGGCCTGCACAGGGCTGAGAAGAGAGTACAAAGGCAGCGGGCAAGGTGGGCTGGGCTGCTGCCCGATGGTGCCTTTGATGAGCAAGCTCAGTCACTCAGATCCTCACAGTTTGTGTCCTGCATAATCAGGGATAACAGGCTGATGGTCTGCATGAATAACTAAGTTTGTCATTGTGGTTAATTTTCCCTCAGAAAGAGCCCCCCCATCTCTCTGGCCCACTGCATATTTATAAAGGGCAGGGATACAAGACAGAGGAGGCTGGATGGCCTGGCACCCCAGGGACGGGGGAGGGGTGGCTGCACCCAGAACCCTGGGAGGCAGACTCATGCCAGGGCTGGCGCTGCAGGAAAGTGCAGAGCTCTGTGGAGCGGGGAGGAGAGGAGCTGCTGGGGGTCGATGGAAGCCTGGTTTGCCAGGCCCGATTTGGGCTGTCTTCTTCCCTGCTCTGAGCCTCAGTTTTCCATCCATACAAGGAGCGTGTGGGCCACTTGACGCAGGCATCAGGGACTGTCATTTCCAAATGAGCTTACAAGTAGAGTCAGAGGATGGCGGGCGAGACGCTGACATCCGTCCAACACCCGTAGTGCTCTGCGAGCAAATATTTTTTAGATACATTCTTCAGTTATCGTTGCATCGCATGTATTTTGGTGTTAAAAAGTATTAGATTGTTCACTGTAAATATTTTAAATAGGCTATGGCTCTTGAAACCTCATTGTGGCATTTCTTTCTTTTTTTTAATTTGTTTATTTTTTTAATTTAATTTTTTAATTTTATATTGGGGTATAGCTGATTTACAATGCTGTGCTAGTTTCAGGTGTACAGCACAGTGGTTCAGCTATACATTTACATATATCTCTTCTTTTTCAGATTCTTTTCCCATGACATTTCTTTCTGACTCTTCAAAGAATGTCCTTGGCAGCCTCTGAGTGGTCTGGCTTCCACTCTTTCCATACCTTTCAAAGGAGCCCAGGTAGAGGCTAAAGGGGTGAGGAGGGGCTCAAGGACCCTCTGTGCTTCCCTGGCAGCCCTCTTAGGCCAGTACGTGGCAGTTCTGAGCCTTCCTCCTGGCCAGTCTGGGGTCCCTAAGATTTTCAGTCCACATAGCAGAGGGATCCAAGGGTGTACAGGGAAGCTAAATGGGGCAGTTGACTGGCCATCTAGCTGCCCCTGCCTGGGACTGACCTCCCCCACCCCCATCCCTGCGTCCATGCTCAAGGCAAGTGGACTTCCTGGAGGAGTTGACATCTTAGTAAAATCTAAAAGGCAGTAAAGGATTCAAGGCAGAGGGAATAGAATATGCCAAGATCCAGAGAACACAGACCCTGGTGCTTCCAGGAACTGACAGAAGACTGGTGTGGCTGGAACATAGAATATTGGGATGGGGTCTGGGGAGTCAAGATGATGCTTGACACTGGGAAGGGTAGCAGTGTCAGGGCAGTCAGAGTGAAGAGTCTGGACTTTATCTTGAGGGCAGTGGGGAATTCCCCAGCCCACTCAAACCATCAGATTTGTCCTTTGGAAAGATCACCGAGGCTGCAGCTGCCTGAGACCTCGTTATACCGCCCCTCTCCTCACCCAGGGCACTGACACATCTGAGCCTCCTACCCTGCCTGGGTGGGGAAGAGCTGCACACCTCCAATCCCAAGGATAACTAGGAGCTGGCCTGCCTTGCCGTCCCTGCAAGATGGGCCAGAAAACGCTGTCTTCAGGATGCCCTCCCGCCCTAGCTGATGGGGGTGGGTGCATCAGAGGGTCCTTGAGCACTAAACAAAGGGGAGCTGAAGGTCACCACATTTCATGCTGCGCCATTTGAAGGAAGCACTTCTCCCCTTTTGAGGCTGTCAAGGAGCTCCTAACCCCTGGGATAACAGCAGGTCAAGGGGAGGGGACATGGCCTGAAACCAAGGAAGTAATCTCTAATAGTGGAATTTGGGGCATCGGAACTATTTTTGGACAGAGGAGGTGTCAGATGTGTGTAGGTGTGTGTGAGCCCCGGAAATGGGCTCCTGCCTATTCCACCTCCCTAAAAGTTGGCCTTGAGACCCAACAGAAGAAAGACCCCGGCCTAAGTGAGCATGACATTCTGAAACAGCAAAGCCCACTACAGCCTCAATCACTAATTAATTAATGATGCTCCCCAAGTGTCTCTTGGAGGCCTTTCTCATGCAGGAGAGGGGAGGCCAAGGCTGCAGAGGTTCCATTCAGAGGGCTGTTGAATGGCTAATGGCTATTGAGATATAATGTCCACTAAGTCACATCTGATTCCCTATTTAATGTTGAAATATTTAATTAATTAAATGTGGCAAGTATTTAAATACCATGACACTCTACTCTGCATAACTCAAAGACAGCCAGCCTCCTCTCCAGATTCGCCACCCGCTCCTAATCGAGCTGTCATCCCCCTGCCTGGGAGGAAGGACACCCACTCCAGGACCCAGTTCTGAGACTCAGGTCACCTGTGCCCTGAACATTATTGTTTGATTAGACCTCAGGCTGGTTGTGTTGTAAGCAGTCTCCCCACCTCCACCCAAGGAATTCGGTTCTTCTCCTCTCCCCTGTTCTCCCCTCCTCCCCAAGCACACGTGATTAAGACTGGCTCCTGGACTCCCCACTGTGATAACAGATTCTGACCTTGGCCACACGATGGATGAATGACCCAGGCTGACCCAATCAGAATCCTTCCCCAGGATTTTTCTAACTGGAGTTAGAGGAAAAAAATTTTTGTTCTCTCTGGCTATAGTGCTCTGAGGAAGTAAGCTGTGGACTGCCTAAGGCCATGTTCCCTGACATCCAGAGAAAGAATAATCTGACATGCAAAGAGAAAAGAGAAAGCCTAAGACAGTCTCAACAGTGTCCTGTTCTCTAGAGCCAGCTGTCCTGAAGACTGAACCACCCTTGTTCTTTCTATGGCAGGATAGGTGGGTCAGTAAGTGACCCGCTTGTTTAAGCCAATTGAAATCAGTTTTGTCTCTTCTGCTGTAATCAGAACAGGCTTGACCAATACCAACCACCCCCTACCCCATTACCAACATATCACTTATGTGCAGATAAAATGACTTTACTAGTTCAACTGTAAATGTTATTTGTTAATAGTGCATATACCTGCCAGCAAAGTATGTTGGGTTTCCTTGAATATGTCCTATGCTCTTGATAATGAAGGGAGGCATCTAGGCCTGAAAGATGAGTCCCTCAGGCAACTGTTACTCCTGCTGATAAGATCAGCATGCTTCTAGAACGGCTGTCTATTAATTAAGGAAGGCTGTCACCTTCCTCCCTGTCTGTGTCTCTGTCCATCTCTCTGCCTCTGTCTCTCTCCCCTGTGCATCCTATCATGTTGGTTTCATTCTCCAGTAATCTTTCTTCCTGTTGGAAGGAGCTCCAGGCTTACATTATCCTTACAAAGAGAAGTCCCAGTGGAAGAGGGAATCTTTCTTCTGGATACAAACACAACATTTCTGGGATTAGCTCTGATTGGATGGGCTTTGGTTATGTGCCCATTCCTGAACCAATCACTGAGGCCACAGTTAGAATACACTAATTGGCTCAGCTGAGTAATGCGCCGGCCCCAGAGTGGGGAATGGAGTCAGATGGACCCAGAGAGGGAGGGCGGGTCTCCAAGAAAAATGCAGTGCTGCTACCACAAAAAGAGTGAGTGGATATGGGCAGAAAAGAGGAACAGGAGGCTGCTAGACTAGGGTAACACGCTGCTTGTTGGCCTTCCTGCCCTGAGACCTTACCCTGCAGAGAATGTCCTCCGAGTGTGGGGAGTGGAGGCAAGGCTGGCACAGGAGGGAGAGAGCATGAGCAAATCGTGTCCCACAGTTTGGAGAAATGTTGGGGTTATCGCCACTTATTCTTTCCCCTGGTGGAGAGAAAGGGTAGGTACAGTGTGAAGTGAAGATGATGATGGGGAGTTTCTGACAGAGCCAGCCTAATGCATTGAGAAAGCACCTACTGTATACCAGACACCTAGAGAGATTTGGGCCAGGTCTGGGGGCTGTGCTGCTGGGGGACTGTTCAGCCACCTGACCAGGCCCAGAAGAGGGAGAGCTGGGTAGGGAAGGTTCTGAGTATGGGGATGTCACCCCCAAGAGAAGGGAAGGTGAGTATTCAGTTACCTAAAGCCAAAGAATTGGAGTCACTGATAATAAATAGGATAATTGAGAATAAATTATATTTATTATGCTTATTGTTTATTATTTTTCTCCCCTCATGCTTTCGTTATCTATTGGTACAACTACAGTATGAATTAGTGGCTTAAAGCAACAGCAATTTATTATTTTAGTGACCACGTGGGTGACTGGGCTCAGTGAGCAGTTCAGTCCAGGCGTCGTTGACTGGCATTGTTCTGATGCCAGCATTCAGCTTGGAGCTTGGCTGGAAGGGGAACATCAAGATGGCATTGATTGTGTCTGGTGCCTCAGCTGGGGTGGCTGGAATGGCAAAGAGCTGGCTCAGCTCCTTTCTGGGCGGGGTAGCTGGACTTTTTATATTGTATTCTGGGCTCTAAGAGACCCACATCAGAAGCTGCCAGTTCTCTTAACGGCTAGACCCAGAAGTGGCACAGCCTCACTTCTGCTACATCCTGTTGTCAGAGCAAGTCCCACGGCCAGCCCAGATTCAAGAAGGGAATTAGACCCCTCTTGATGGAAGGAGTGGTGTATGCACGCAGGTACAGTGGAATCATTGGCTGCCATCTTTGGAGACCATATACCACATCCCAGACATAGACACTGGAACAGTCCTGGTACAAAGTACTTTTTCAACACATATCTGTTGACAGAATTGGACTCAAGTTGCCCATATTTAGTTTATACCCAGACCTGTTCCTAGATCACAAGAGAGGATTGGGGTGCGATGACCTTGCCTCCCAGCCTGTAGCATGATGGTCTGTCTGCGCCTCTTCTCACATACCTACAGGTTTATAAAGGATGTAAAAGAGACCAAAAGTAAGGGAAGCAGAATGGTGGGAAGACTGGCTTCATAGCTATAGCAGCCTTCCAGCCCCGATTCTAGGCTTGGAGAGAGTCTGGGAGTCCCTGTTCCACTCAGGCCCTTGGTTTCTCCATCTGTAAAGTGTGTGCATGGGACCTATTGACTAAATGGGCCTGAGGGGCCTTTTTAGTGCTGTAGTTTTCTGGTCATATTAAAATACAGATTTATTCATTTGTTTATTTATTGATGTGTCAGGCACTGTGCTAGGTGCTGGGACACAGAAAAGATATGACACAGTTGGTGACTTCTCTGACATATAAACAGACAAGTAAATGTGACCAGTATATTAGAAAGGGGACGGGCACATCACCCTCAAGATCTAGGTAAGAATGGTTCAAATGACCTTCTTAGGCCAGTGCTTCTGTTCCTGGCTGACCAGCAGAAACCTCCTGCATAGAGTTTCTAAATGCTGATGCTGAAGCCGCCGTTCCTAGAGATTTGATTCATTGGTCTGAAGTGCGGCCTGGGATTTC
The DNA here is from genome assembly GCF_949774975.1 of Lagenorhynchus albirostris. Classification (NCBI taxonomy): domain Eukaryota; kingdom Metazoa; phylum Chordata; class Mammalia; order Artiodactyla; family Delphinidae; genus Lagenorhynchus; species Lagenorhynchus albirostris. The sequence goes on along the minus strand of NC_083113.1, from coordinate 21,595,173 downwards.
ATCTAAATTAGAAGATTCCCCAGGCAATTCTAATATGCCCCAGGCCCTCTGGTTCAGATTTCCAGCCTGGATTCCCAGTTGCCTCTTGGCTACGCCCTAGCACACACTCAAAGGCAGGGCCCTGGGCTTCCCTGGTAGCACAGTGGTTGAGAATCTGCCTGCCAGTGCAGGGGGCATGGGTTCGAGCTCTGGTCTGGGAAGATCCCACATGCCGCGGAGCAACTAGGCCCGTGAGCCACAACTACTGAGCCTGCGCGTCTGGAGCCTGTGCACCGCAACAAGAGAGGCCGCTATAGTGAGAGGCCCGCACATCGCGATGAAGAGTGGCCCCCGCTTGCCGCAACTAGAGAAAGCCCTCACACAGAAACAAAGACCCAACACAGCCAAAAATAAATAATAAATAAATTAAAAAAAAAAAAGGCAGGGCCCTGCCTGTCTTTCTCCTTAACTTCCCACCCCAAGTACCCCCCACCACCACCACCGCCCAACACACACCTTGGAAGCGCTGCAAGAGGCCAGCCTGCAGTGGAGCACAAGGGGGCAGGTTGACACCGCTGGCCCTCCCTGCCCTGAGTCCCTCCCAGCCCCCCTAAATGGGACCCTGGCAGTCTGTGTATCTTTGCTGGCCTCCAGAAACCTGGTGGGCAGTGTACCCGCGTGGCCTGGGAGGACACTGCCAGCACTCAGGGAAGGGTAACAATGTACCAGTTCACACAAAGCTGCCCACCAGGGCTGAAGCTGCAGGGTGGGTTCGCCACTGCCCAGAAGATGCCAGCAGCCTGCCCCCCCGCCCCCCGCCGGGTGTTGTTAAAGAAGAAACCACGTGTGACACTTGTTGAAGATGATAAGGCAGATTTTATTCACGGGGGGCATCGAGATAGATGTAGGGACAACTGCAATGGGGTCTTGAACTGGAGGAGAGAGATTGGCTTCTACTCTGAATACAACGACAAAAAGTGGGAATTGATAGCCAAGGAGCAGGGTGAGGAGGTCAGTGGATGGAAAATTACTAAGCAAACATCAGGGGTGAGGGGGATTTGGGCTAAACTGACCTAACAGGATTCTTGCTGAAGGCAGGCCAGGGTGACCAGACATCACCTGGGGGATGGTGGGGGATGAAGAACCAGATTTCGAGGGTGATCAGATATCAAGGGCGGGGGGTTCTGGTTAAACTGACTTAGCAGGATTCTTGCTAAAATAGGCCAATGCACAGACAAACACCAAAGTCCAAAAGCCAAAGCCTGGTTGAAAAAGCGTTCAGGGGAGCCTGAGTCGAGTTTGGTTGAGGAGAGAATCTTTGTCAGTGTCCAGGGAACCGCCAGCCATGCAGAGCCAGGAAAACAAGCACCCCCTTTATGCGAAGGCAAGGACCTGAGAGAGGACGTCCACACTGAGAAACCAGGGCAGCGGTCCCACTGAGGAGGAAAGAGAACATCAACAAAAAAAGTGAGAATCCTTAAAGAGATGAACTGGGGATGGCATGGGGGTGAAGGAGGACTGTCAGGAACAAAAAAATAAAATGACTTCTCAGTTTAAACAGTCAACTTATGAGCTCAGAAAACGAGTGATCACTGCAGAGAAATAAGTCAGTGTCCTGGGAGTTCAAGTGGAAGAAAAGCTCATCTCAGTGCAAAACGAGAAAGAGATTTGGAGGACAAATCCAGGCAATCTAACATTCAAAGGAGAGGGGTTTCAGAAAAAGAAAAAAAAAAACCATATAAAGGGAAAACAATAATTGAACAATTAATTAAAGAACATTTTCTGAGCTGAAGAAAAGCCTTGATTAAAAGGGCTTGTAGAGTTCCAGGAAAGATTAATTAAAAAGACATATACTTAGACAGACCCTGGTGTAATTCCTGAATAATAAACTTCCAGACAAAAAGGAGGGTTACTTACAAAGAAAAGGAAAATCAGGTTAGTATTAGCTTTCTTATTGCCACCCTGCCACCCAATCACAACATTTGTTTCAGACTCTTGAGAGCAAGGGCAATAACCCAAGAATCCCATATCCACTCAAGGTATGATTCACACATCAGGGCGATGACATGAGGCTTCAGAGCACGCTACATGTCGTACCACATCTGAGGAAGCTGCTGGAGAGATGGATTGGTGTACAGCAAGGAAAACCAAAAATGATGACCTGGAATTGAATTCAGAATGATCTCAGCAAAATCTAGACATTGGAGGTGGGAGAGGAGTGGAGAACAGCGAGAGGAAGAAAGAAGGAGGGGTGACCGAGGGCTTTCATCTCAGCAGGCCGGGAAAACCTTCTGATGGGAGGGCAAGTTGTTTGAATTTAATTTGTCTATGGGGGAGTTTAAAAAAACTATGCCCACAAATTATTCAATGATCTTCCCTTCAAGAGGTGGAGCTTAATTCCCCTTCCAGGGAGTGTGGGATGGACTTAGTGACTCACTTCTAACCAATAGAGTATAACAGAGTGAGGGGTTGTGACTCTGAGACTAACCCAAAAAAGATGCTGGGACTCCCTCCCTGACTCTCTCTGTTATGAGCAGCCCTACGGAGGCTGGTGTGACAAGGGACAGAAGCCAATAGCACCAGGAGTGAGCTTGGAAGAGGATCCTGCAGATCCAGTCACACCTTGGCTGACACTTGATTACAGCTTCCTGAGAGACCATGAGCTAAGCTGCCCCTGGACTCCTGATCTTCAGAACTGTGAGATAATCAGTGTTTGTTGTTTTAAGCTGCTAGGTTTTGTGGTAATTTGTTACACAGCCATAGATAACTAATACAATCTGTAAAGAAATACAGCTTTCTATGGTTACTAGGGATGGGAAGGGAACCATCAGAGAATTTCCAAATTAATAGTGGAAGCAATGATGAGGAACCTGAGCAAGCAGCAAAGTGACAATAATGTAGTGAACACAAGAAAAATGAACAAAACAAGTAAATACATTATAAAGTTCAAGAACATAAAATTAGACCTCTAAATTACATGATATTCAAAATTCAGTTCTTGATGGAGCAAAGGCTTCACATGCAATCTAAGGGAAACCTAGGCATACTTTACCAACAAAAACTACACACAAAAAAGATAATCATATTTCATTACATAACATTATTTTGTCTAGGAAAAACTCTTAAGCAGACTTAATAGAAAAATAATAATTAAAAGGTTATATACAAAGAGATCTTTGTTTTAACAGAGGATCAAGCCCTTACTATACAAATGTATAGTAAGTCCCTGTCTGACATTTCATTTCACATAATGCCCTCAAAGTCCATCCATGTCACAAATGCACAAATGGCAGGATTTCCTTTCATATATATCACATTTTCTTTATCTATTCATCCATTGGTGGACATGTTGCTTCCATATCTTGGTATTGTAAATAATGTTACAATGAACATGGGGTACATGTATCTTTTTGAATTAGCGTTTTCATTTTCTTTGGAAAAATATGCAGAAATGGAATTGTGGCTGTCCAGTTTTCCCAATACCATTTATTGAAGAGACTGTCTTTTCTCCATTGTATATTCTTGGCTCCTTTGTTGTAGGCTAATTGACCATATATGCATGGGTTTATTTATGGGTTCTCTATTCTGTTCCATTGATCTATGTGTCTGCCTCTATGCTAATACCATACTGTTTTGATTACTGTCACTTTGTAATATAGTTTGAAAGGTCATATTTTATTTCTTTCTGATGGAGATACAGAAACAGCAGCACCATTTAATATTTCATTCTGTTACAGTGACTTGAAGGCCAACTTTATTATATATTAAATTCTCATATGTATTAGGATCGATTTCTGGTTTACCTTCTTTTTTTGACATTCTTTTTAAAATATTCTTTTCCATTATGGTTTATCACAGGATTGAATATAGTTCCCTGTGCTATACAGAAGGACCTTGTTGTTTAACCATCCTATATGTAATAGTTTACATCTGTTAATCCCACACTTCCAGTCCTTCCCTCTCCCACCCCTCTCCCCCTTGGCAACCACAAGTCTGTTCTCTATGTCTGTGAGTCTGCTTCTGTTTTGTAGATAGGTTCATTTGTGCCATATTTTAGATTCCACATCTAAGTGAATATCATATAGTATTTGTCTTTCTCTTTCTGACTTCATTTAGTATGATAATCTCTAGTTGCACCCATGTTGCTGCAAATGGCATTATTTCATTGTTTTTTATGGCTGAGTAGTATTCCATTGCATATATGTACTACATCTTCTTTTTCCATTCATCTGTCGATGGACATTTAGGTTGTTTCCATGTCTTGGCTATTGTAAATAGTGCTGCCATGAGCATAGGGGTGCATATATCTTTTTGAATTATAGTTTTGTCTGGGTATATGCCCAGGAGTGGGATTGCTGGATCATATGGTATTTCTATTTTTAGCTTTCTGAGGAACCTCCACACTGTTTTCCATTAGTGGCTGAACCAACATACATTCCCACCAACAGTGTAGGAGGGTTCCCTTTTCTCCACACCCTCTCCAGCGTTTGTTATTTGTAGAATTTTTAATGATGGCCATTCTGACTGGTGTGAGGTGGTACCTCATTTTAGTTTTGATTTGCATTTCTCTAATAATTAGTGATGTTGAGCATCTTTCCATGTGCTTACTGTCCATCAGTATGTCTTCTTTGGAGATATATCTATTAAGGTCTTCTGCCCATTTTTCAGTTGGGTTGTTTGTTTTTTCGCTGTTGAGTTGTATGAGCTGTTTGTATATTTTGGAGATTAAGCCCTTGTCTGCCTCATCATTTGCAAAATTATTTTCTCCCATTCCATAGGTTGTCTTTTCTTTTTTTCTTTTTTATGGTTTCCTTTTCTGTGCAAAAGCTTGCAAGTTCGATGAGGTCCCATTTGTTTATTTTTGTTTTTATTTCTATTGCTTTAGGAGACTGACCTAAGAAAACATTGGTACAATTTATGTCAGAGAATGTTTTGCCTATGCTCTCTTCTAGGAGTTTTATGGTGTCATATCTTATGTTTAAGTCTCTAAGCCATTTTCTGGTTTATCTTCTTTGTTGTATGAATTTGTGTATTCCTATGTAAGACTATATTAGTGTGATACAATAGTTTTTTTTAGCTATTAAGACAACTTCACTGTCCCAGCTCCTCAATGCTGCTCTATTTCACACTTTCTACATTTTCTCAGACTTGTTTTCCATTAATGTCTAGAATATTTTGTTTTACTCAAATTAAAAAATCATATAAACACAAAACTCTGGGAATGATTTGGGATTTCATGAAATTCATTTATTAATTTGGGATATTATATGTTTTATGTTAGATGTATTCATTCAAAAACATGGTATATCTTTCCATTTGGAACATATATTACATTCTAAAAAAAAAAGAGTGAGAGAATTAAATTCAAATATCTGATGACTTATGTAACTTGCACCTTTGGGGGCTATAGGAGGGAGAATCTGCAAGGTCACTGGACATATTGAGAATTGCCCCCCTGCTTTGTGATAGAGCAGCTACCTTTGTTTGTTGGAAGGTAAGGGTGAGTCTCTTGGCTAGAACTCTCTCATGACTTCTAATCTCAGTGGGATGAAAGCAACAGCACTGACTGGCATCCTGCTGGATCTACTACCTAATGGTTATGTGCCCTTGAGTTGTGTATCGTTGAATTTCCCAAGCCACAGTTCTCTGTAAAATAAACATAATACTCATCTCATTGTTGTAGGGATTAAATGAGCAAAGATCTGCAAAGCACTTAGTGCCTACAGGAGGACAGTGCCTTGGAGGTAAGGCACTGTCTACGTGTTGCCCATTATTAGTATATGAGAAAGAAGAGCAGGACAGGTCACCACGGCCCCCCTGCAGGCATCAGTGGCTGGAGCTGTCAGCAGATCTACATCACAAGATACACCTCATCAACTCCAGCTAGTAGTTTACCAAGAGGACTGTCTTTTCTAGCATGCAGTCTGAATTTGTCACCTGAGAAGCCCTCACATCCTCATAGTTCAGGTCAGGGAAAGAGTCTGAGCCTGCCTTTCTGTTTCTACCACTGTTCAGGAACTTGCAGAGTTTGACGATGATCTCCATGTCCAGTCAAGTGGACCTTCTGAGTCCTATAGCCATTTTCTGGATCTCTCCTACATCAGATTCTGTTGAGCATTTCTTCCTTGAATCATCTGCACCTTTGTTCCTAGAAATCCTAAGAGTCCTCTGAGCTCCCCTCCTTCCCTTCTGATGACCCTTTCCTGGTTGATGTACTTCACCCAATCTTTGCCCATCAGCATCCCCCAAAATTCTGTCCTTGGTCCCCGGCCCTTATCCTCTGAGCTCTTCTTAAGTGACTTCATCCATGGTCATGGTCTATTGGTCCTTGCAGGCTTACACCAGCCTTTTTTTCCTCTGACCTTCAGTTTCACATCTCAGCTCTTATTTGGGCATTCACTTATGGGGTGTCCATATGAATTTTAAAACTGATATGTCCAAAATTAAATAAATCTCCTACACCTCCTGCGTGCATATATATACCCCCCCCAAAAGACATTATCTTCTTTCTTATTGCTAATTCGGTTAATGGGGTCACCATCTAGTCAATTCCCAAACCAGAAATCCAGCAATCATTCCTATTTTTTTCCCACCATGTTTAATTTTTCCCCAGGCCTTGCTGATTTCATCTCTCAGACATGCCCATCCCACCTACAATCCTCATTTAGGACCTCAGCATCTTTACCTGAACCACTGTGATACAATTTAAACTCCCTGGTGCTAAGTCTGCCCCCCAAGACTGCCTCTCCACTCATTTTCTACCACACTTCTCCTCACAATTCATGATCTAGTAAGAGTGCATTGTGGTTTCCCCAAATCAGAAAGCCATGCCATGCCCTTGTGCCCTTCCTTATGCCAATCCCTTTACTGAGAGCACCCTTCCCATTTTTCTTTGCTTGGCTACCTCTTATTCACTGTAGTGGGTTGAATGGCCTTCCCCTAAAATATATGTCCATTTGGAGCCTGAGAATGTGATCTTATTTGGAAAAAGGGTCTTTGCACATATAATTAAGTTAAGGCTCTTGAGATGAGATCATCCTGGATTTTCCAGGTGGGCTGTAAAGCCAATAACAAATGTCCTTATAGGAAATGGAGGAAACATAGACAACCCTGTGAAGCTGGAGGTGGAGACTGCAGCTGTGCTGCCACAAACCAAGGAACGTCTGGGGCCACCAAAAGGTGGAAGAGACAAGGAGGATGTCTCCCCTAGAGCCTTCAGAGCACACTTTGGCCTGCTTGATTTTTGAACTTCTAGTCTCTAAAACTGTGAAAAAATAAATTTCCATTGTTTTAAGCTACTAAGTTTATGGTAATTTGCTATGCCAGACCTAGAAACTAATACACTCACCCTTCAGGACTCAGTTCATGCATAATCTCCTCCAAGAAGTCCTCCCTGAGTTTCTCCTACCATCATTCCCCTCTTACCAGCATATATATATATATTTGAAGAAGTTTATATATATATATATATATACGCATATATATATACATATATATACATCTGAAGAAGTTAAAACCAATTTGTATCATCTATCACAATAATTATGAATTTTCCGATCAAGTTGGGAAGAATAAATAAAATCCAAGTAGGTATTATTTATATAAGACACATATAAAACAAATAATACCAACACTATTACTACTACTACTAAAACGCAACAGACATTGAGCACTTACTATGTGCCAGCTAAGGTTCTAAGCACTTTGCATGTATTAGTCCCTCCCACAAACTACGTGACATGATTATTACTATCTGTTTGCCAAGATGGCTGTAATGATTCCTCCCATCCTGTACACATAACCCTTGAAATGTGGCTCTATCATTCTGCTATTTAAGAGGTAGAGTCCATTTTTCCCTTCGTTGAATCTGGTCTGGCAAATCTGCTTTGACAGTAGAATGTTACAGAAGTTATTTTTCGTGGCTTCTGAGTTGGGTGTCAAAAGGCCTTGCAGCTTTCACTCTTGCTCTTTTGGAAAACTTCCACCATCATGTGGAAGTGGGTTAGCCTGCTGAGGACTTGTGGCCAAGTCTTAAATCACCAGACATGTGAGTGAGCCCATCCTAGAACAACCAGACCCAGTTGAGTTACCAGGTGACTGTAGCTGCGTGAGTAACCCCATGCAAGTACAGCTGAGCCCAGCCCAAATTACTGACCGACAGAACCATGAGAAAAGGAAATGGTTGTTGTTTACAAATTTTTTGAAGTGGTTTCTTTTACAGAAATAGATAACTGATAAATCATCCCCACTTTGCAAATGAAAAAACAGAGGCACAAAAAGGTTGAGTAATTTGCCCAAATTTTCACGGGTAGTAAGAGATTAAGCCATGATTTGAATCTAGATACCAATGAACCAAGCTTTTATAAAATTAATCTGCACTCAAACATTCCTCTCAGTTTGCAGTTAGCATCTATCCTAGACAAACGCATCAACATTTTTGATGGTCTTAGAAATGTCCCTTAATAGAATATAATGCAAGTCAATTGCAAAGTGAAACTACAAATCTTTTTTTAAAAGTAGGATTTTATGAAGTAGAAAAAATATGTAGAATTTTAATTGGCCTTTTTAAAGAATCATATTTGGATTTTATTTTAAAAAGTGATATTGGAGAATTGCTAGAATCACATGCAGAACCACTGACTGAATAAGAGCAGTAAGCAAAGGAGAAATTTTACCAAAAATAAAAATGTACTTCAAAAGAAGATGGTTTGGGGCTTCCCTGGTGGCGCAGTGGTTGAGAGTCCACCTGCCGATGCAGGGGACATGGGTTTGTGCCCCCGTCCGGGAAGATCCCACATGCTGCGGAGCGGCTGGGCCCGTGAGCCACCGCAACGGGAGAGGCCACAACAGTGAGAGGCCCACGTACCGCAAAAAAAAAGAAGATGGTTTGATTATTGTGACAGAAACTTAACTGCTAGCCAATATTTATTCCCTTCTCACTGACAACACCCGATTCTGTTCAAGGTGGTGATGTGCTCAGTTAAAACACCTCACATCTCAGACTCCTTTGCAGCTAGGAGTAGCCATGTGATGACATTTTGGCTGATCAGATATAAAAGTCTGCTTGTGGGGCTTCTGTGAAAGTGATTGTTTTCCTGATAAATAAGGAATAGCCTAAGCTGGCGTGAACATTTTTGACAAGTCCTGCCCCCTCTTTGAGCTGGGACATGGATATGATGCGTGGAGGTGTATTAGCCACCTTGAGAATGCAAGCAAGGAAGCAGTACCCAGAGGATGCCGGAACAGTAAGCCAGAGAAGCCGTGTCTGCAATGCTCCCTGCGGGCAGTGGCGTCCCAGCCCAGCTATTTGCCCTTGGTGTTTCTGTTATATGAGAAAAATAAACTCGTAGCTTGTTTAAGTTGCTAAATTGGGTTTCTGTCAAATGCAGTCCTGACTGATACAAATAGCAAAGGATTAAAGGAGGCCCTTAGGATGATAGCTGAAGCCATCAATTACTTTTTGTAAACAAACATGAAGGGTGTCTTGTCATGCTATCACACAGTTTTACTGAAAACATTATACTTCCAAAAAGTCAACATTAGATTTAATGTTTTTAAGCAAACTTTTCATTTAACTACAACATACATATGGAAAGGTACACACAAGATTTATAGTTGTTTGTTCTAAAACATAATTACATCCTTCCAATAATAACCTAAATTTTAGTAAATATTGGATAAATGTTTTTTTCACAATATTTTGTTTCATTTGTCACCATACAGTGCCAATAACACCTTTTTACTTTTTGCATGAAATTTTGCCTTCCCCTAAGTGGATTCACTTCAAAGTGTTTTTTCTTTTTTTTCCCTTGTACACTTGTTCTTGAATAATGATGTCCTGTATCTCTTCCAGAAAGGGGTAGATCTGAGTAGATAAAGATGTAGAATATTTGAATAATATAGTTAATTGTTGTAGGTTTTCTTCTATAAATGGAGAGTGTACACTGTCCTCTTATGTCTCCTGGACAGTCCCAAACATCAAGCACTTCTTGCCCACAAGCAAAACCTTAGGCAACCTCAATGAAATCAAGATTTTACACGTCACATTCTCTGATCATATCCCAGTGAAAACAGAAAGCAATAATTTTTTAAAAAATCCTTTCAAAAAATCATTGAGCAAAACAAACCTGTAATATTTGGAAACTAAACAATCTCTTCTGAACTATCTGGATCCAAAACGGAATTAAGGAGAACATTTCACACCAAAACCTAAAGGACAGAAAAAAATCACAGGAAAATTATAGTAAATAAAATCTTCTAATATTAAAAAATAAAGTGAAAAAACCCATTTAAGTATTCAATTTAGGAATTAGAAAAAGGCCACACCACACACATGCACATAGTAGGAGGGAATTAATAAAGGTAAAAGTTGCAAATAATGAGACAGAAACCTGAAAATAACATAAAGGTCAACCCAAAAGTGCGTCTGAAAAAGAAAAACAAACAAACAATTAAATAGACTCCCTTCATATCTGATCTTGAAAAAAAAGAAGAAAAAAAGGCAAAAATATTAGAAATGGGAAAGTATCGATAGTTACAAGCACAGACCCCATGGTATGCACCTTTACGGCAGTAAATTTTATAATCTAGAGGAAAATGGATGATTTCTAGAAAAAGATAGATTACCAACGATTATTCAATAATGGGTAGAAAGAAAGTTAAGCAGACCAAAGATCAGGAAAGAGTTGTAGCAACCAAAGTTCTGCCATTAGGAAGTGGTTTCTTTTCCACATTGTTTCAGAGAAGAAAATGAAACAAATGGCATATATAAAAGACAGAAGAGACCAATGTAATTCCAATTACTTTGAAATATAATTTTGGGAAAAATTGATGTTTTATTATTCTAAGTCTTCCTATGCAGAAATACGGTATATCTTGCAAATAATTCCTTTAATCTTCTTTTAATAATATCTAAAAGCTGTCATTATAAATGCTGAACTTTTCTTGTTAAATTGATTCTTGACTGTTTTCTTGATTTTGCGAACACTGTCCAGGAATTTCCCCCCATTTCTATTCCTAATCAATTATATTAGGCATGGAGAAAACCACTGATTTTGGTATATTTATCTGAAATCTAAGAACCTAGCAAAATCTCTTAAATTTTATTTATTTTTTAGCATCTGCATGTAAAGATAATTCTTATGGTGCCATAATTTATTTCCCTATATTGATGGACATTCGAGTTATTTCCAGTTTTGTTGCCTTACACACAATGCTGCAGGAAATATCCTTGCCCAAATATCGGCTGAGATTTTCAAGGGAGTCTGGAGAGCGGTGTTGCTGGGTCAAGAAGACATCTATGCTAGAGATGGGACCCTTGGGTGCAGAAGAAAGGAAAATATCTTTTTACTAAAACTTTATTTCAATTTCATGCAGACAACTAATATTAATTTGGGGTTTCCCTTCTTCTGGGTTTGAATCTAAGTTCTGGTCCCCCCAAATGCCCAGGCCTTGGGGTGTGGTGAGGAATGTGTGATTCTCTGTCATGGGTCCATTCTGGCTTCAGTGACATCATGGACCCTTCAATCCAGACACCTTTCTCTCACGGTTCTGTATTATGGGGTATGGGGTGGGCTTGAGGTTGCTGGGGGGCCTTTTTGCCACCCTACTGCCATAGCCCAGCATCTCAGGAGAGGGCCTGTCCACCGCAGGAAGGTACAACTACCCAGTGGCCCTTCCCTGCTCTCTCCAGCCCAACGTCTTGGCTCTTGTCGTCCTCTGCCATTTTCTCTGTCCTCGTGCAGTTCACCCATCTGGACCCCAGCCCAGAGAAAGCTTTTCTGAAGGGCGGAGCGGGGGGTAGGGAGAAGCGCTTCCTTAAATCTCTCCCTGCTCTCCTAATATTTCTCCAAATATTCTCTCTGGACCCAGTGTCTTCTCTGTTTACTTAAGGGCTTAATTTTAGAAAAGAAAGCTAGAAAAATGCTTGCAGTCTTCACCCTCCCACTCCTCTCCTGAGATGAAGAGCAAAGAATGGCCCCGCTGCCTGCATTTGATGGGGGTGAAGGAGGGACACAGGGAGGAGGGGAGGGAGGAAATATCAGGTAGAGAGAAATAAAACATGGGACAATATGTAAAATATCTCCTGCCATAGACATTTTAAAACTGCAATAAGTAATGCACAATTCAAAAGACATAGCAATTCACCCTCCCACCAGTAACGACCTCTAGAGGTGTCTATTTCCTACAAACTCACCAGCTCCAAAAGCTATATAGTTCTTTTGAATTTTTGTCACCCTCAGGGGTGCTGTTCTCATTTGAATGTTCCTGACACTTAGACATGTTGAGAGTCTTCTCAACATCTGCAGCTCCTCTTCTGTGAATTGTCTGGTTCTACCTTGGCCCATTTTTGTATTGGGTCATTTGCCTTTTTCTTAGCAACCTGTAGGAGTTTTTTGTTTACTAGAGGTCAAGTAGGTCTGGGAAGTGAAGTCGACCATGTCAGCAGGGACAAATCACTGAAGGCTGAGCTGTTGGGTTCTTCAAAGGGCAGACCAGATTGCCTGAGAGAAAGACCCAGGGGCTCAGGGGCCCTCATCCCACATATTCACAGCATTTCCAGGCCTGTGGAGAGGACAGCAGGAGCGAGCAGGGTGTGCGGTATGCCAGCATCATGGTCGGCTCCGTAAAAAAAGAAAGAGTGAAAACAATGAACTGGGTACAATAAAATACAATGGACAAATACAATACAAGTGAAGTGATAAAATAAAACAAAACAAAATAAAAGGCAGTGATGCTCTGGGGCAAGAGCCTGTTGGGGGTCTGAGGCCAAAGAGCACAATGGTGGGTCCTTGGACCCTTCACAATGCCGGATCATCGCCCTTCTGTGCCAATGTGCACGGCTCACAGGGCAAACTGCTACCGCTCTCCAGGTGGGGGCCTGTCCCTCCCTCCCTCCGTCCCTTCCTCCCTCCCTCCGTCCCTCCTTCCGTCTTCCACCCCTCTGCCCCACCTCACGCTGCCTTGAGCGGCTCAGAAAGTGCCTGTGGCTTCCCCAGGGCGCCTGCACCCACTCTTGACCAAATGGCCGAATGCGTCATTTCCGGTTCATCTCCAGGCTGTGGGCACCGTCGGTGTGGGGCCCTGCTTGGGCAGGATGGCTCAGGGTCCTGCCCTGCCGCCTACCACGGTCCTGTCCGTGCCACAGTTTCCTCGAGGGTCGAGTGGGGTGACGGCCCCCTCCCACAGGGTCCAGGCGGCAGCAGAGCCAGCAGTGTGAACTGACCGTCCAGAGGGAGCACTGCGAGGGGCGTTGCTCTGGCCGGGCCTGTCCTCCAGCCTCCTGTTCACCGCCTGTCCCGGCGTCCTCCCCGCGGGAGTTGCTGGCTCGTTGAGCTTCTCCGGCCTCGACCAAGACACTCAGCACGCCTGCGCCTGAACGCGGAAGGCCGCTGCCAGAGGACCGGGCAGGGGTTGGGGCCGACTCCCCAGCGACCAGAACTACGGGTCGCGGACGGCTTAGGCCCGGCGGGCGGCGGGAGGAGGCGGCCCCGCTCCACAGGGCGCGCCGCAGGTGGCCTCCGCTGGCCCGCGCCCCGGCCCCGCCGGGCGCTGCCTCCCGGCGGAGCGATCGTAAAGCGTCTGCTGCCATCTGGTGGCGGAGCCCGGGCAGCTGCGGCGCGGAGCGGGGAGTCAGGGTCAGGGGCGGGGGCCCGTAGACCCCCATCCAGAGCCTCTCGCAGCCGTGCTACACAGCCAGGAAGCCCCAAGCCTCCGCCCTCTGGCGCTGCTCCGGATTCCCCAGGCAGAATGGCTGGCATCCTAAGAGAGGCAGTATTGCACAATGGTCGGCGCCTGTGCTTTGATGCCCGCGCCTGACTGTGGAGCAAACTTGCCCCGCCTAGAGGGGCCCTTCACTCACTGAACCGCATCTTCTCATCTGTAAAGTGGGGCTGAAAGAAGTGCGTGTCTTGTGGAACCTTCAGATTGCCGTGGCAGATGCATGTCGAGCCCCAGACCTATAGCTGTGGCTCTTGTAAAATTCCAGACCGTTTCTCATACTCTCTTTATGTCATTCTGCCACTTGCCAGTGTGAAACCTTGGCCATAGCATGAATTTTCTGTTTCTCCATCTGTAAATTGGAGATGTCAGTGCTGGCCTCCACCCCCGGGTATGGTAACTGGCATAAAGATGACACCGCTTCTCTGCGCACATATGCACCTGACGTCACTGGCCTTCTGAGCCTTCCCCCTGTGAGCTCCCAGAGGATAATTCTCCGCCAGAATGAAAAGGTTCTCCCAGCTGCTGCCCAAACCTGGAGGATCTGCCTGGGCCTTGTACCTTATAGGCAGGACCTGTTTTCTGAACTAAGAGGGTTTCGGTGGCTTTTCTGGGAACCACAGACCAAAGGGTCCAAATTAGGGGTCTTGCTCTCTGACCCTTCCAAAAGAGGCCACACTGAAGCAGATGCCTCATCCTTACAATAATATGATGGAATATTTAAGGAAAGCAAATTCTCCTGAAAAACAGAAAAAGCTCTTTGGCTCCATTCATGCACCAGGCACTGAGACATGGGTCCAGTGGGTGTGTGCACACTCCATGTCTTACACACGGTTCCAGTAGGCACACAGCTTTAATTACTTCTCAGTGTGCAGCAAGAGGGGTCCTACAGCACTGGCGTGACAGCCAGGTGCACCAGCAGGGAGGGGGGCATCTCAAGCAGCCGCTGCCCTTCTGCCTGTGAAACCGCCCGCTCCGATTCAAAGGTATCAAATATTTGCCTAACTGTTCAACATTTCTTTAAATAATACACTCGTGACTAATTCATATCTAGACTCGCCGTCTTCATCTCTCCCAGGCCTCCCTCCTGGATATCGTGTCTTTTCTATTCCTGGAGAAAGTTGTCCTACATTCTAAAAATAGACCCCAGAGTCTGGACACTGGCATGCACAGTCAGTGGAGGCTTTTTATTTATCTTGAGGGCCATCCTCTTGGGACAGCTGCATCAGAGCCCAGGGACACATTGGTGAAACAGCCAGTCATGGACACCCAGGTGCATGGAGGAGGCTGGGTTTGTGCTGGCTGCTGCCTTCCGAAAGAGAGGTGGTCTGCTCCCAAGAATGCCCCACCCAGCTTGGTCCTTTGACCTCTGAGGGGAGTACACGCCTCTCACATCAGAAGCAAGGGCCTTTCTCCTCTGCAGATGGGTCCATTTTCCCCTTGAAGTTAGAAGCCCAAGATGTCCCTGTATCAGCCAGGACCTGGCAAGAAGCAGGTGGCGCGCTCACCTGGGTCATTAAGGGAGAGTGAACCTATGAAGGAGGGTCAGCGCTCCGGGTCTAGGGGAGGAGGAGGTACCTGAATCTGGAGGCCAAGGTGGCCATGCAGAGAGCGCCATCTGACAGGAGTGATGACCTCAGGAGGAGGAGCCTGGGGAATGGTCACCCCAACCACTCTCCTCTGCCCCACATCTCCTGCTAGGCACCCCTCACACACACACCAAGGCTCAAACCCGTCCAGAAGGCAGTGATGTGTCCGACGTGTTCGTTTGGGGGAGCCTGTGTGGGGAGGTGCCCAGAGCAGGTGGGGGAGGGTACAGAGGGGTCTACAGGGCAGAGGGGAGGTGTTCAGCTCCCTGTCCCTTTCTTGGGACCTCCTCACCTCTCTAACCCCCTCCTGTCTCTCTCCTAGTGCTGGCCATCATTTGTCTCTTGCTGTCTCACCATCTGTGTCTCTCACTGACTCATCTCTGTATTTTCCTCTAGATATGTCCTCCCTGCTTTGTGTGCTGTGAAGGAGGAGTGTGGGGTGGGTAATGTGCGCCTTTCCCAAGTGAGCCAAGTGTAGGGAGGGCCCAACAGCTCTTTCCACTGTGGCCTGCCCCCAGTATAGGAGGGAGCGCGGCCCCGGGGGGCGGGCTTCCTGTGCTCTCAGGCTCTGCCTTCTCTGAACAGCACTAAATGAAGCCCATCAGCATTACTTTCATTTTGTTACTTCAAGGACTTCCTCATCCACTTCTTTTCATCCTTCTTGCTGCTTTCGCCTGGAATTAGCAAGGAGGAGTTCCCTGCTCCTTGTGTCACCTCCAGCCACCACTCAGCCCTTTCTGAGCGCTCCTACTGTGTGCTCAGCCTGCATGAATAATGTGGGGTGCCAGCACTCAGAGCACACGGTCCAGATGGGGGCAGGACCCTACCACCCATTCACCCTGTCATTTGACAGACTGCACCACTGTGCAGGGACTCCGGGCCAGACCCTAAGTAAATAAATAGCAATGAGGGATTTAGTGTCTGCTCTTGACAGAACAGATGGGGAGGTTGTGTAGCACAGTGGATAAGCCCACGTAAGCCTCAGTTTCCTCTTCTATGAAATAGAGGTGACAATCCCGACCTCACAGGCTTGCTTAGGGGTGATGTGAGATCACAGGAGGTTGTTTTTATTAAGTGGCAGGGACTTCTGCACCGCCCCCCCCCACACATACAAAATATAACCTCAAATGGAAGGTGGGACCTCCCAGGTCGGGGGTGAGGAAGTAGCAGAGAGAGTGGCTGGGGATGCAGATCTCAGGCAGCAGGAGGACCAGGGGGAACAAATGTGGACCTAGGTCTCCAACTTCAGGTCTGGTTTTAACTGGCATAAAATAACTTCCAGAATGAATATCCCCTCTATGAGGCATGTCCACTTATGAGGGAATCCCTAGTAACAGATCTTACCACAGTACGAAGGCATCCTGCTCTCTTAATCTGGGGATGATATATGCAGCCAGCTAATGCAAAATGAATTTTCATGTTATTTTTGCTTATTTTTAAGTCTGTTGGGTGCATCGTGGCTGATCGCTGTTCTGACATTTTTCTTCCCTCATTAAGAAAGATGCCCCTGGTGAGTTACCTGTGCCGGGCTCCGAGCAGAAAATAAATATCGCTGGCATCCAGTTTCCTGTGCTCTCTGGGTGTAATTAAGAAAAAGGCACCTGCAGGAGAGAAAGAACAGAGTAGAGCAGCCTAGTGGTTACTCTTCACAGAACTCCGCAGTCTGTAAAACCATCTGAGTGTCTTTCCTTTCCAGGATACCTTTCCTGACCTGTCAGGGCCTCCCTCCAACCTTGAACCCTAGCACTCCTCTCTGGGGACTTTTGCTTTGCGTCGTGGTTTGTTTTTCCCCCTTAATACATTTCTCATCCCTTCTGTGCTAGACAGCCCTGTTCTTTCCTTTGTCTAAGGCACCTGCTCTTCCTTCGGGGACCTGCACTTTGTTGGAAGTCCATACGATTTGGGTGAAGCTAACCTGTGCCCCAGTGGGGAAGCCAAGCCTGGCGAATCAGAATTAGTCTCGGGACTTGGCAGGAACTACTTCGGGAGATGGTCTCCAGCTGAGGTTCAGCCTGGGCATCACTTGGGGAGAACCAGTCTTGAGAAAGAAGCCAACTCCAAGGGAAGCTGAGTGTGTAGTGAGAATCTGGGATCCGAAGTCCTGTTTGAGCCCTGGGTCCAGGGCTTCTGGATTTGCAGGCAGACGTTGTCCTTCTCCTCTCCCCTAGGTGTCCCTTGGAGGGAGCTGGGGACCATCCACCCAGGGTGTGCCACCTAGTCTCATTCCTGCCGTGCCCAGCCACTGCCTCTGGCTGAGGGAGCTCGAGGGTGTCCCCAGCTTTGACTCAGTCTCCAGAGGGGGCAGAGCTGGGTGACCAGGGCACAGAGGCCAGCAGCCTGCACAGTTCTTAGCTCTCTGGGCTGGGCTAGGGTCACGATTACTGCCGCCCAGGAGATTTTATAATTTCTTGATTTCCTGTTTTACACCCAGAAGTGGTCCATAAATGTCACAGATTCTCCAATGAACTGAGGCCCCTGCCTGGGCTTTCAGAACCCAGCGTATCAGTAGCAGTTCATGCCTGCTGGCCCAGCTTGTTTCAGGACCACATCTGTCACCTCTTCACTGAGCTTTTGTCCTTGGACTTTAGAGAGGGCTTTGGATATCAGATGCCAGGCTCTCTCTTCCTGTTCTGATCCCCTGCCCCACTTTGGGCCCCTTTCCTCTCTGTTGTCATGTCCCCTTTCCTTCCATTGCCTTCAAACACGTTCTCCAGACTGTGAGCATCCGTTAGGCACCCTGTGTGTACACCTGAGTAGAGCCTTCCCTGACACCCACGTCCTGTGTGACTTCAGTTTCCACCCTCTTCCTCTCTCAGGGCGCCCTGTTCTTTTCCTTCACAGCAGTGATCACACTTTATCATTGTTAAGTGCTTTTTTGTTTGTTTTTTTGTTTTGTTTGTTTACTGGATTCACTGTTGTCTCTTCAGTAATCTGTCAGGCTCTCAGAAGATAGAAACTTTGACTGTTTTTCCCCTCACATGTGCTAGCACCTAACTCAGGGTTAGCACACAGCAGGCCCTCTAGAAACAGCCATGGGATGACTGAGTGAGTAGGCATTAGTGGGCCAGGCCCTGGCCCCAGGGTTGGAGGGCAGGCGAGCAGAACCAGCCTGGAAGCTACTCCCAGAATGCTCAGCCTCTGGTCGAGTGAGATGGGATGGGGTTGGGGCCCAGGCCGCCAGAACTATGGTGTGGGTTGGCCTTGTGACGTGTCCTAAGTGCAGACCAGACCCAGAGTCCAGGGCTCTGAGAAGAAGGCACAAAGCTGCTGGGGGGGGGAGTGTTCATTGGATAGACTCTCGTGGCTGAAACGCAGGGAATTTGAGAGAATTGCAGAAGTGAAAGAATGGGGGATTCTGTCCACTGTTTGATCATGTTCATCTCCTGGTTCTCCTCTGATCCTGACAGCCCCCGGGGAGGAGATGGGCTCTGCTGTTTCTCACCTGTCCCACATGGTTTGGCGCAGGGCTGGGCCGCATGGCGGGTGCCTGGTAGCGCTCATCACCCACTGGAAGCAGCTTGTGAGTGTGTAGGCAGCACCTACATAGTGTCAACGTGCTCCACGTGCCTCGTTCAATTTCAGGTCCGGGGTGGGGGGACTATTTGGCACAAACTTAGCATGACTCCATCCAACAAAGGAGGACATTTTCATCCCCAGAGTCATCTCAGTTGTTCCTGTGTTGTTCACAACTGATGGCTGGCCCCAAGGGCCCCAAACACAAGGCTGGTTTACCTAGAGGAGAAGCATAGGGCAGAGGCATGGCTCCGAGCTCCAGCTTTACCACCTAGTGATGAGTGGGGTGGGCAAGTCCATAACCTCTCTCAAGCTCCCTTCCTGCACCTGAGAAACGGGCTTAATTAGTACCCTTGGAAGGAGTTGGAGGCTAGGCGACACCTGGCCCATGATGAGGAATACTCTGCCACAGTGAGGCCACCCCAAGTCCTGCGGGGAGGGCTCCTGGGCTGCCTCTCAGCTCCTGGCTCTAGTAAAGCAGGTCACTGCTTCCTCGCGCCAGCATCAGCCCGGCATGGGCTCTCTGCTCTCCCCACCTTGTCGTGCTCCTGGGAGGGCAGGGGCCTGGCACCCTGGGTGTTCCCCTCTTCCTGCCTCCCTGCTGAGGGCTCAGCACGGGGCCTGTGCTTTCTTGGTGCTCAAAAAGGTATCTGTTGAATGATGTGTGAAAGACTAACAGGAATTCAGTTGACCTATGTGGAAATACCAAACCGTTTTGCTAACTTCCCCCCAAACTCCCTGCCACCCCTCCCTGGCAGCAGTTGCCCTGCCGGCAGGGAGAAGGGGTAGCCGGGCAGCCAGGAGAGGGAGGCCTACCAGGCTCCAGCCGCAGATGCAGGACTAATGGCACCCTCCGATGCTCTCATGCAGCCTCCTCCTGGCCCTCATTTTATAGTGCGGCCTTTCCTTAAGCAGCCCAGAGACCGCAGGGCCTTCCCGCCATCCCTCCACCCCCGTGCTGTCCAGAAGATGGGACATTAGTGATTCACAGGTGCAGCTCCACTCCTGCAAATGTGGGGCTGGTGTTCTGAATTCAAGATGCCTGATAAAGGCTTTGTTAGCCAACGCTACTGATGGGGGCCAGTCTCTGCCACTCACAGGAGACAGGCGCCCTGACTCAGCCAGGGCCCCAGAGCAGAGGGTGGAGTTCAGATTTTAAACTTGGCAATTCTGACATTGGTCTAGTCCCTTTTCCCAGAGATAGACTGGTCCAGTGTGCCATTTTTCCAGATAGTTTTTTTTGAAGCATAAATAGTCCAAATTCTAAATGTATAGATACTGACATTTGGGGTTAGTTCTTGGTATTGTTTTTAGATGGAAAAACTTGCTCTGAAAAGCACAGCTATGTGTGGACATTCACATACCACTGGGCCCCATAGAGTCCTGATTTTCAAAATACTCAGAGTCCTTCCTAAACTTGCTTAAGGGATGCTGTCTTTGGAGTTCATTCCTGGTGGGTTTTAGAGAGTTTTCTTTTTTAAAAAGAAACAAGAACAAAAACACCTGACAATTTGTTTCCTCTCATCTTGCCAAGAGCAGGGGAGTCTGGCCCTTGGATAGGTATGGGCCTTTGCTGCCTGCTGGAAACTGAGATGTGCTTATAAGGGCCGGAGCAGAGGGCAGGCAGGCCAGGGCGGGGAGACAGGCACCCTGGACAGGCACCCAGGCCTGACCTTACCACTTACTTACCAAGACATGCTGGGAAGTCTCTTTACCACTGTTTGCTCATCAGTAAGATGGGAACAATAGGTCCTTTCCTGCTTGCTGGATGTGAAAATCTCCACAGAGGGTGTTGCTGGGACTTTGGAGGTGGGAGAGCAGCAAGGATAAGCACGTGGGCACTGAAACCGGCTGCCTGCACTTGAGTCTTGCCTCTGCCCATTGCTAGCTGTTGTGAACTTGGTGGAGCTACTTAACCTCTTTGTGCCTCAGTTTCCTCATCTGTAAAATGGGTAATATATGAAAAGGCCTGACGTCATCAGGTTTTTGTGAGGATCAGATATGAGATGGTTGGTCCATGCAAAGCCCTGCCTCATGCTGTTTTGTTGGCCTCAGTTACTATCTCCTCCAAGCAGAGCTGGACACTCAGGGTCCTCTTTTGACACAGAGTCTTCTCCAAGGCATGACCCCTGCCCTTAAGACCTGGCCTCCCAAGGGTTAGGAGAAGCCTGAGCCACTTCCACTTTTTCAAGCTCCCAGTTTATTAAATAATGAAAAATTGCCAAAGCAAGTTTACATAAATTAGTATAAACTGACTATATTTACATAAAGCAAGTTAATGCTGTTAACCAGACACACACACAGACTCCCTGGAAACCCTCACTGGACACAGTGACAACAGTGTGCACTTGATATTCATCAGAATGAGTGGCCTGAGTGGAATGGCTCTCTTCCCCTTGTCCTGGCCTGTCCAGAACGGGCCCTGACCGAGGTGTTTGGAAGGTAGAAGGGGCAGAAATAGCCCTCACTCCCAGACTAGGCAGGAGCAGAGACAAGGGCTCAAGGGGCCAGAGGATGGCTGCTCTACAGACTGGGTATCTGTAGCTCCTGGGACCTTGTGGAAGCTGGTATGGGTGGCCACGGTGAGGAAACAGGCACGCTGCTCTGCACAGGTAGGTGTGGAGGGGCCGTGGGGAGGTAGCCAGGGCCTTGTTGCTGGACTGCCCTCCTTGGGATACAGTCCCTCCTCCACGATGGCCCTAGGGTTGTCTAAGAGCCAGCGGAGGATGGTTTGAGGTAACTTGCAGCTTAAACGACTCTGAAAGTTCTATCTCTTGGCATGTCCCCATTCTCCCTGGGATTCAGTTCAGTGGCAGGTGTTCAGTTTTATAAATCTAGTCAATTCATGGCTCCTGTGGTGGCAGGAAGCTCCAGCTCCTACACCCACTCCCTAGGTGGCTCTCTCCTTGACTCGTTGCTGCGTGGGGGGCCTGCCTACAGGTGTCTCTGGGGAACAGCCAAGACCTTCCTCCCAGCTCCTGGGTTTCTTGACCCTGGCTGTGCGTGACTGCCACCAGGGAGGGTCTTCAAAATACTGGCCTCTGTCCCTTCCCCCACTCCAGAACAGTGTCACATGCAGCACCATTCAGTTTCTTGGCCCAGGCGCACCTCAGGCGCACGTGTGCCCTGCATGCCCAGTGGCAGAATCTAAACCCAGGCCAGGGGCTGCTTCTGCAGGGGTCCTGAGCAGAGGACTAAGGTCCAGGCTCCAGTGCAGCCACGACAGAAATACCAGCTTGGGAAGATAGGCCACAGGTGACCAAGATCCTCTCCAGAACTCTCCAGACAGCAGTGAAGCTGTGGGTCAGATCAAGTAAGATTTAGCTCCAAATCCAGCCTGCTTGAACCAAGCACAACCGCAGGCCAAGTCCCCGCCGGGGGCTCGTGACTTCTGTCCTTGCCGTGACAGACCCCTCTTTCCGCGTGTGTAGGCCCAGAGGGGATCTATGTGAGAACGGGGCGCACTGGGCCGGCAGAACGCCCTGCAGTGCCACGGCCCCCTGGCCCCACTCACTCCCAGGGAACCGGAGCTTTGAGCAGAGTAGTTTGAACGCTCAGACATCCTTGAGCCCAGGTTGGAGTTTCTCAAACTCGAGCACACCTGAGATTTACTGTGCGGAGCTGTGAGTCTTAAACGATGCCGGCTCTTCCATGGTGATTCAGGGGCTTTGCGGGTAACTGGCTGCACTCTGTGGAGAGCTCCGCGGTGGCCCTGAGGGCGGCAGGGCCCAGTGCCTCAGCGATCTGGCCCTGCCTACCTTCCCAACATCACTTGCACTCTGCGTCCCTCACTCCCCGCACTCTTGCCAGAGATTGTCTCTCGACTCTCACACTCCAAACTTACTCCTGCCCTGGAGCCTTGACCCTTGTTCTCCTCTATGCCTGGGAAGATGTCCAAGATCTCCCAGGTTGCTTCTCATCCTTTAAGTCTCAGCTCAAGGTCACCTCCCCTGAGAAGCCCTCCCTGACCATCATTCCTACAACTGACATATCTGTGTCAGTCTCCTGCCCCTGAACTGTAAGACTGAAGGTAGTGACTGGTCGGACTTGTTCACAGCTGAGGTCACAGCGTCTGCAGTTGTGCCCAGGGCAGGTTGGTTCCCGACAGGCATTGTCATTCTTGATAAACACTGAGGAAGGCAGGTCCTCTCAATGTGAAGAATGAATTTATGAGAGTGCCTGGGACTGAGACATTAGCACAGAACCCACTGTGAGAGGCTCCAGGGATGCCCTGCCCCTGCTCCTTCAGCATTCACCGTTCCATTACACTCAACGGGCAAGTTGAGTGCAAGTGACGGGCACTCTTCATGGGGCCCAGCTCCAGCCACAGGAGCCTGATCTGCCTATGTGCAGGACAGGTG
The DNA here is from genome assembly GCF_949774975.1 of Lagenorhynchus albirostris. NCBI lineage: Eukaryota > Metazoa > Chordata > Mammalia > Artiodactyla > Delphinidae > Lagenorhynchus > Lagenorhynchus albirostris. Next base: position 21,572,012 of record NC_083113.1, on the reverse strand, counting down.
GGAAAGGCCAGGAATTAAGGCCCTGGGAACAGACCTCAGTCAGTGACAAGAGAAGTTGTGGATAAACTGTCCAGCGTCCTTGCCCTTAGGATGGGTTGAGGCCAAGTCTGTGCTGCGTCCCAGGTGCCAGCAGTCAGGCTGCCTGCAGAAAACCTGCTCATTCACCCACCCTGGATGGGCTTCCTTCCCTTCCCTGCCTTGCGACGCCACCCCACATCACCGCCAGGAAGAACCAACCTTTTCCTCAATATGCCCAGCAGCCTTTCCGTGAGGAATCCACTGTCTGCAAAGAAGACACCCTGGTGTTCTAATTATCTGACATGGATAACCAGCTCCGAAGAGGATGGGAGTGTCGTGTGTCGGATTCCCAGGGAAAGGGGCTCCTTTGGTTCCCTGGTTCCTGCCCCGCAGATAACTAAACTGAACAGGGTGACAAAAGTTGTCATTTGGAAAAGTCTTATGGCCACAGGCTTCAGGAAGAATGATGACAGAAGGAGAGGCAAGGAGGTGAGATGCCTGGAGAAGCTAAGGCCACGGAACCAACTCCACCCAGAGTGAACTCTGCAGCCAGGAAACAAGTGACAGCCCCTGGTGGGAGCAAAGAAAGTTTCACTACTCCTCCCTCCCAGAGATATTTCTAAGAGCTTTATTTTTCTTGCCAGTTGGCTCTAAGAAGCAAAAAAGGAACAATAGATTCAAGCTGAAATAATTTGCATTTATGATGAACACAAGGAATATCTACCTTGCATTTTCCTAAAAAAGAAAAATTAAACCCCGTTTTTAATTAACTGATAAACTATTAATCAAATTTTTGCAATGTTAGGTGACACATTATTCATTTAGGTAGAATGACTGTGAACTTAAACTAATCAAATCTGATTTGCCCACATAGGCTTGATTGAAATACATTTTAACTAGCATATACAAAGAGAAAATCTTGGATTTCTTACCTAATCTTCAGAGTATACTGCTGAGTTAATAAGTGCAGTTTTTTTTTTAAATGAGACCACCATTTCTTCATCTGCATATCAAAATCAAGAGGAACTTAATTGCAAAACACATATTCCTGAAATCTAATCATTACACTGCTTTAGGGTATTTTATTGAAGCATGTTAAATTATGGACAGAATATTAATGATGGAGCTAATCAAACCCAATTAGTCACTTCTAACAATAGTCACATAATATACAAGTCAGGTACCAAAGTACTGTAGATATGGTGTAAAATTGTTAAAATATTAAATGTATGTGTTATTTATGAAATATTCATATAGCATTTAAAGCCAAAAATTATTGGGTAAGTCACTTTAAAGAAAACGAGTTAAACAGTGTCCTGCAATGTTTGACTAGAATTCACAACTTTTCACATATTCTTCAGGTACATTTGAATCTAGGAGATTAGTGAGTCTATAATCAATCAATCAGCAAATTCTACTAAGATGACTTACCATATTCATGACCCAGTATTTCACTCTTGCATCCAGAGACTTTTCTGGTCTTTTGTATTCTGACTTTTCCAAGTCCTGGTGGAAAGGTAGGTCTGGAGTCTCCGGGCCCCAGAAATCTGACGGAGGGTGGATGGAGTTTTCTGGGTCTGGTAATTTGCTGTCCATGGTGTCTCCCTCCTGACCACAGGGGCAAAGCCAGGCCAGATGAGGCAGAGGGGTCACTTCCTAGTAACTTCATCCTCCTCCCTTAGTTGAGACTTCAGGAAAGGGGGCTAAAGGGTCCCTGGGAGTCCCAGGCCCTGGGCTGTGAGGAGTCTTGGTGGAAGATTCCAGGCCTGGGAGCTGGGCCAAATCAGGTAGGTAGCACCAGATCTGGGAGTTTCCCCTGCAGAGGTCACCCCCTGCTTCATTTCAAACCAGTCACCTCTGGCCGCATGGTTGCAACTCCAGCATCCACACGTGTCTGGACGGCAGCTTTGTTATAGGATAGCTCCCCAGGCTCCCCTTAATCGGGGAGGTTGTCAGTCCTCACAATTCACTCTGCTGGCATTTCTCCTGTTCTGGTATTCAGTCCAGACCCCCTTTTTTCCCTCTCTAGCCCTCTAGATTCTGCACTTACGCCACGCATGCCAGAATCTCAGCTCTGGGGAGAGAACGGGCCTGTAACGTCAGGCCCAGCTCTGGCCAAACATTCTAAGTTGGGAGCCAGAGGAAATTGGAGACATTTTTCCTCCCACCAGCCCATCCGTCCATCCATCCATCCATACATACATACATACATACATCCTATAAATATATACGAAGTATGAATATGTCCCAGGCCCCATGCTGGACCTTCCCTAAGCTTGGGGAACACAGAAATAAAACAGAAATTGTGTTGCTTTTTCCTGCACATCATGCATGCTCCTGCTTCAGGTAATGGCACCTCCAGTTTCCTTTGAAGAACATTTCTACCCCAACTTGCAGTCTCTAAGGTTTGAGAGGGGGTTACTCCACCCACTGAACTCACAGTGGGCATGTGACCCTGGCCTGCCAACAGTGCACTCCATCCTCTAACTCCTGTGATTTGCTCACAGGTGGAATGGGGCCAAGGTGTAATGCTGGGGGTTTTGCCAGAAACATAAGGGAAGAGAAGTCTTTTTCGGCTGGGGTGTCCTGGGAGGAGGTGTGCCTGAAACTGAAGCCAGCACAGAGGAGAGACCAAGTCCTTAGGATATCAGCTGAGCTCCTGAATCCAGCTATGCTTGAGACTTTTCAGTTACCTGAGCCAATAGATCTCCCTTTAACCAGTTTGAGTTGTGTTTTCTGTCACTTGCAACCAAAAGAGTCATTCTAATAGGCAGAGGAGAGAAATGGAAGACGTACAATCTGGACTCTCAGAGACAATCTGAGGACGAGGCGATGTGCGATGTCAAGGCGGGGACAGAGCCTTTTGGCTTCTGCAGCTTGGACAGTGGGAGATGAGGGGCTGGAGAGGAATCTGTATATGGCTCTTGAAGGACTGGCAGGGTTGTGTCTTCACCCTGGGTGACTTTGAAACCAGTGAGGGTTGGCAAGTGGAGCAAATATGGTTGTCTGCAAGAAGGGAGCGTGGTGTGGACATGGGGAGAATCATCCCGGGGTCCATGGCCCAGCATGTGGCTTGATGTGTGGTCACAGATGCACAGGGACTGACACCTTCTAGCAAAGTTACCTGCTAGACTAGTGCCAAAGACACAAGCTCCTTTTGGCAAGAATTCCCTCCTTGCCTGGCATTCATGGCTCTCCATGGTCTATCCTCAGCGTACCCAGGTAGCTTTAGTTCCACTGCTCCAGCCACACCCCTCACTTTGCTAGTGCCCCATAACCTTTTACACCCTCTTTGTCACATCTCTTTGTCATTTCCTTTTGCATGGCCCAACTGCGTTGCCACTTTCTCTCCCTGTTTTGAAGTCCAAGGGGTTGTTCTTGTGAACCTCTCGTGACTTTGGCTTTCTGAACCTTGGATTGGGAAGAGGAAATCGAGGCACAGAGGCTGCACCCACATTTGGGTGGAGGCAGCAGCAGAGACAGAGGCCTAGACTGCATATGCAGAGTTAAAAACAAGATTTTAGCAAAAGCTGAAACCCTCAGCCAGACATGAGTGGTGGCATTTGCAGCAAGGGCATGGGACAATTCACGGGATGTTGGAGTGGTGTTCAGGTCATGCCCTTCCAGTCACCAGGGAGAAGGTGATGTCCTCCACCTGGTATGGGTCTGTGATCCAGGTCTCCTATTATACCATGAGCCCCCAAGTGCAGGCAAGGAGCCGGCATTCCTTTCAGCCTTGTGGCACCATCCAGGTAGGTTGGTTGGCAGGACAACTCCAGACTCTGAAAACTTCCCTGAGGCTCTGGAACCCCAATCTCAGGTTCCCAAAGCAAGCTCTGGTTGAGATTTAGCTTTGGGCCAGCATGTGGTTGACATTCCTGGGCTGCTGGTACAATTCCAGTCAGGCTAAGCTGGACTTTTGTAAAGCACTACATGTGCTTTTGAATAGTTTAAAAAATCATATAATAACACACAATGATAAATACCAGTTAACATTTTTGTCATTTCTGCCTCAGACTTCTTTTTAAAGAAGCAAAAAGTAGCAGACAATATAATGCAATATATCCATTGCCTGTTGATAAGCATTTAGATGATTTCCAGTTAGTGAAAGTCCTACGTGTCTCCTTGGACACACGTGTAAGCATCTCTAGGGTAATAAACCTGGAAGTGCAGTAGCATCTTCAACTTCGCTCTATTGTCACATATACATTCCCACCATAAGGTAAGAGTTTCCCCACATTCTATCCAACACTTGGACTTAAATTTTTTTCTTATGTGTGTTCATTGTTGATTAATTTGTATCTCCCCCATTGCTGGATGTCCCCTGTGCCTTTTCTAGCCGTTTTAAATCCATCCATCATCACTTCACTCCTTTCTCTCATGATTGGGCTCCTGTAAGAGGTACAGCTGTCGTAGGTTTCAGGTAAGCAGCTTAGCTACCGTGCCCTTATCTGTGAAATGGACATAATAATGGCTGACCCATGAGGTTTAGACAACGCAGACCAACCAGCTCTTCCAGCCTTGTAAGGTCCAAAGCTGATGGGTAGACCCAAGTCTGTCTTCTTCCTGCAAGCAATCAGGCCTAGGTGACGCTTTCATTTTTGTCAAGAAGAACAGAGCCTGCATTGATGAGACCAAGGTGCAATTTCAAGTCAAGCAGAGCTTCTCCTGAAGCTGGAATGGCACCCCATTTCCCCAAGGAAGGCTCACGTCTCCTTGCCAGGAGGCTGAGGGGGAGAACGTGGTGGAGGTGGGGGAGAGTAGGTACCATCTTCAGAGTTGCAGTTGGTGGGGCTGGAGAGCCTGCACTGTAGCAAATCACCTCCCGCCTTCCTCTTGGTAGGCCTGCATCCATTCCCAGTGCAGCCCAGGCATCTGGCCTCTTCCACCTGAGGGCCTTGGCAGACCTAGGAAGGAGAGGCAGGGCCCAGGGTCAGGTCAGGCTGACACCACAGAAAGGAAGCAACTGTGTGGGAGACACACCTGACAGGTGATTTGTTTCTGCCCTAGGCTCCCTGTCAGCCTAGCCTTATCTCTGCTTTGCAAGGCCTCCAGGCCCAAAAGCAGAACAACTCTGCTTCACTTAAGACGGGAGAGAACCATCTAGGGGACTGCCTGAATTTTCCTGGAGGCTTTGGGCCCCGAGGATTTTCCTGGGCACATCCTGAAGCTTATTCACTAGCCATCAAGGCATCATCAAGTTACCTGAATTTTTCAGTTACCTGAAGAGCAGTATTAAATCACCTTGAAAGGAACCTATTTTAAAGCTAAAAGTTGATGGATTCTGGCAACTACGTACACCTGTCTAACCAGACTTAAAATCTCCCCAAATGCATAATTTCCATGGGTTTTCATGCTATTAGTTGAAAACATAAAAATGCAACTCTTTCCAATCAGTGAGCAGGAACAATGACCAACATCAGGAAGACCAGCATTTGCTGGCCAGATTTTAACAGATACCTTTGCGTGGTTGGTGGATGGGACTGGAAAGTGAGCATGTAATTTAGTGATGCCTATTCCATTCAGATTCACATAACTTTCTGAAGTGACTTTTTTAGTTATCAAAACCATTAAACCAAGTATCAAGATAAAATGAACTCAGAACCAGGCTTCCAAATTGCTGTATCACAAAGTGTTAATCAAGGTTTTAAAAAATAAATGAAGCACATTTAATCACACTGCCACTTACTAAGAATATCATGATTAATATTTGGAAGAGAGCAAAAAGATTGTGTTGTTAATAAATAAGTTAGTTAAACTACTGTTTATCTCTATCTTATCCTTTTAAATGTGTATTTTGTGTATGTTTTATTACAAACACATTGAAATAATACCATAGTATACAGCAGACCCTGAAGCAAGGATTTGGGTGCAGGTTGTTTATTTGGGAGGTGATTTCAGGAAGCAGGAGGGAGGGGAAGGGGGAGGGAGACAGAGAGGGGTGCACAGGTGAGGGCTTCCCTCACTACCTCAGAGGCCATCTGAGGTATCATGTAGGCATTCAGACTGTCCTGTCAAGGGATGGAGAAGTTGGGATACTTACCTTCTTTCCTTCATTGGGTAAGAGTTGCCCTTGGGATGTTAACTCCCTGACATTTTCAAGCTGCCCTGTAAGCTGGCCAAGGAATCTTCTGTGGTGCAGGAAAAGCCTTTAGCCTAAAAAAGCAGAAAGGAGCCAGTGCTGGTGGGGAAGCAGCTGCTTGTGTGGGAGCACCCACCACATCTGTAGGGATAGGGGGTGGCCCTCAACAGCATCCCTGAAAAGGTCTGTGCTTGTAAATTGTTGACGGAAAAGAGTGCCTAACCTAAAACTGAGTGGAGACCACTAATCTTGAGATTATTCAGAAAGTGGTAAAAAGCTAAATGGTGACTGAGAATAACTGGTGTTTAAAACCAAACTCCACCCTCGTTAACAGTGAAAGCACACCTACCCCTCCTGGCCAACGACCACCCCTTCCCCGGCACTCAGCCCAGATTATTTTATGGGTAAAGGCCATGAAATTCTTAAGGACAAGGTAATGCTGTTTCAACTGTCCCAGAGCATAGAGAAAGACCTACTATGTCCCTAAATGGAAAAACTTGCTGTTGAAATTATGGCCATTTCCCTTGGATTTGTCTACAAATTTAGTGTAACTCCAAAGTGAAGGGAAACTCATTCTGTCAAAGTTTTACGCCCTTCTTTTAAAAACTCCTACAAGGCACCCCTCAATGCCTCTGAATTCTATTTGTTTTAATCAACTTAATTGAGGTACAATTTCCATGCAAACAACAGCACCCATTTGAAGTGTACACTTTGATGAGTTTGGCAGATGCACCCCTGAAAGCAGCACCAAAATTGAGATACAGAATATTTCCATCATCCACAAAAGTTTCCTCATGACCCTGTGCAGTCGCTCCCTCCCTCTGCCCCTGGCCCCAGCAACCACTGATCTACTTTCTGTTACCAAACTTTAGTTTGCATTTTCTAGATTTTATACATGTGGAATTATGCAGCATGCATTCCTTTGTGCCTGGCATTTACAGGCTTTCTCTAGTTGCGGTGAGTGGGGGCTACTCTTCCTTACCGTGTGCAGGTTTCTCATTGTGGTGGCTTCTCTTGTTGCGGAGCACGGACTGTAGGTGCGCAGGCTCCAGTAGTTGTGGTATGAGGGCCATAGAGCACAGGCTCAGTAGTTGTGGCGCACGGGCTTAGTTGCTCTGTGGCATGTGGGATTTTCCTAGACCGGGGATCGAACCCTTGTCTCCTGCATTGGCAGGCAGATTCTTAACCACTGCGCCACCAGGGAAGTCCCCATTTGTTCATATTTATTACCAAGTAGTCTTCCATTGTATGGATATACCACATTTTGTTCAGCCGTTCACCTGTTTTGTCATTCATGTTGTTTCCAGTTTTCTACTATTATGCATAAACAATGACCATTTGTGTATGAGTCTTTGTGGGGACATCCATTAGTTTTCTATCACTCCTGTAACAAATTAGCACAAATTTAGTGCTTAAAACCATACTCATTTATAACCTCACAGTTCTATAGGTCAGAAGTCTGGGTACAGCATGGCTCAACTGGATCCTCTATTTAGAGTTTTATAAAGCTGAAGTCAAGGTGTTGGACATCTTTGTCTCTTATCTGGAAAGGATCCCTTTCCAAGTTCATTCGTTTCCTTGGTGGCCTAATTCATTTCCTGTAGCTGTAGGACTGAGGTCCTCATTTCCTTGTTAGCTCCCAGCCTGGACAGTCTTTTCTCTTAGAGATTGCCCTCTTGACCTTGCACATGGCCACCTGCATCTCAGAGCAACAAAGGCATGTAAAATCTTATGCTCAGAATCTTTTTGCCTTCTTTCCTTGCTCCATCTCTTCTGCCTCCAGCTGGAGAAAGTTCTCTGCTTTTAAGAGCTCATGTGATTAGATTGGCTCACCTGTATACTTCAGGCTACTCTCCCTTAATTACATCTGTAAGATCCCTTTTACCCTATTTACAAGTTCCAGAAATTTTTGGAAGCCATTCTACCTACCACAGGATATATGTTTCAATTTCTCTTGGGCATATACCAGAAGTAGAATGGCTGGGTTGCATGGTAGGTATATGTTTAGCTCTACCCACCCACTCCAAAAAAAAGCCAAACAGTTTTTTTAAAGTGGTTTTACCATTTTATATTCCTACCAGCAGTATATGAAAGTTCTATTTGTTCCATATCCTGTCCACACTTGGTATTGTCAACCTTTTTGATTTTAGCCATTCTGATGGATATGTAGTGGTATCTTATTGTAGTTTAATTTGTATTTCCCTGATGATGAATGACGTTAAGCATCTTTTCAGGTGATCATTTGTATATTTTCTTTTATAAACTGTTCAAATATTTAGCCCCTCTTTTTGGGGGGGCTTTTTATCCTCTTATGTCTGATTGTAAGGATTCTTTATGTATTTAGGGTTTAAGTATTTTATGAGTTATATGTATTATGAATATTTTCTCCTAGTGTGTGACTTACTTTTTTATTTTGTTGGAGTGACTTTCCAAGAGCAAAACAATTTTATTATGATAAAGTGAAGATTATCTTTTTTTTCTTTTGTGGTTCATGCTTTTTGTATTCTAAGAAATCTTTGCCTACCCTAAGATTTTCTCCTATGTTTTCTTTTAGAATTGTTATTGTTTACAATCTTACAGTTAGTCTTGTGATCCATTTCAAGTTAATTTTGTGTATGGTGTGAGTTAATGGTCAATGTGTTTTTTTTTTTTTCTTATGGATGCCCAGTAGTTCAATTTGTTGAAAACTTTCCTTTTCATTACTGAATTGCCTTGCCATCATTGTCAAAAAGCAATTGAAGATATATGTGTATGTCTTTTTCTGGACCCTCTAGTGTGTTCCATTTTCCATGCTTTTGCCAATACTTCCCTGTTCTGATTGCTGCAGATTATAGTATGACTTGAAATCAGGTAGGGTAAATCCTCCAATTTTGTTTACCTTTAAAAAAAGTTATTAAAAATTATATTGCTGGTTATTTATATTTCCATATATGTTTTGGAGTTAGGTTGTCAATTTCTGTAAAAAATCCTCTTGGAATTTTTATTGGGATTGCTTTGAATCTATGGATAAGTTTGGGAGAATTGACATTTTAAGCATACTGAAACACCCTGTGCAGACATGGTATATTTATAGTATATCAATGTTCCATGGTTTTCATTGTAGAAGACTTCATTATCTTTTGTTGTCTTTACTCCAAAGTACATTTTGTTTATTGATGCCATTTTAAATATTTTTAAAATTTCATTTTTTAATTTTCTTCTAGTATCTCAAATTATAATTGATTTTTATAGTATCCTTGTAACTTCTGACCTTACTAAATTCCCTTATTAGTCCTAGCAGTTGTTTTATAGATTCTTTAGAATATTTTATATAAAAAATCAGATAATTTCAATAGAGATTGTTTTATTCCTCCTTTCCAGTATTTATATATTTTATTTTACATCATATTTATTTTAATTGTATTTCATTTTACTCTTTTAAAATTTATTTACCATCTTATTTCAATGGCAAGAACTACCAGTACAATACTGAATAAAAGTGGCAGGAGCCAGCATTCTTACCTTGTCCCCAATCTTGGGAGAAAGCATTTGTTATTTTACCATTAAGGATGATTTTAACTGTAGGCTTTTCACAGGTGTCTCTGATCAGATTGAGAAACTTCTCCCTATTTCTAGTTTGCTGAAAGTTTTTTTAAAATCACAAATAGATGTTAAATTTTGCCAAATGCTTTTTCTACATTTATTGAAATGATCACTTGGTTTTTCTGCTTTATTCTGCTAATATCATGAATTACACTGATTGATATTTAAATGTTAAATGGCTTTGTCAGATTTTTGGCATTACTTTCTGCTGATTTTATAAAATTAATTGGGAAGTGTTAACCTCTATTTTTTTTGAATTTTATTTTATTTACTTTTTTATACAGCAGGTTCTTATTAGTCATCAATTTTATACACATCAGTGTATACATGTAAATTCCAATTGCCCAATTCATCACACACACCTCCAACCCCCCCAACCCCGCCGCTGCTTTCCTCCCTTGCTGTCTATATGTTTGCTCTCTACATCTGTGTCTCAGTTTCTGCCCTGCAAACCGGTTCATCTGTACCATTTTTCTAGGTTCCACATATATGCATTAATATACGACATTTGTTTTCCCTTTCTGACCCAGCAGTTATGGGATTTGATTTTACTGTGATTGTGCCCCTCCTACCATCTCACTGTGGCTTCTCCTTTGTCTTTGGATGTGTGGTATCTTTTTTGGTGAGTTCCAGCGTCTTCCTGTCGATGACTGTCCAGCTGCTAGTTGTGATTCTGGTGTTCTTGCAAGAGGGAGTGAGAGCACGTCCTTCTACTCTGCCATCTTGGTTCAGGGCTGATCTTTCTATATTTTTTGAAAAGGTTTGTGTAAGATTTGTGCTATTTCTTCCTTGAAAGTATAATAGAATTCACCAGTGAAGCCATTTGGGCCTGGAGTTTTCACTGTTGACAGGTTTTAACTACCAACTCAATTTCATTAATAGATGTACAGGACTGTTCAGATTTTGTTACATCTTGTGTTAATTTTGGCAAGTTGTATTTTTTCAAGGAATTTGTCCATTTCCCTCTTTTTATCTTGATCAGAATAGCTATATGTTTATCAATTTTGCTGATCTTTTCAAAGAACCAAAATAAAACTCGTGGAGCAAGTTAACCTACAGTTAAGAGCCCAGTCTATCTGGCCCTGAATCTTTTCTTTTTCCCCTGCCACATGGCGTGCGGGATCTTAGTTCCCTGACCAGGGATTGAACCTGGGCCCAGCAGTGAAAGTGCCAAGTCTTAACCACTGAACCACCAGGGAAATCCCTGGCCCTGAATCTTAAAGCAGAATCATCTAGAAGTGCCTAGCCCAGGTCAGTCAATTTCCAGCCAATCCACAGACACAAAAGTGAGAATAGTGATTGTTGTTTCAAGTAACTGAGTTTTGGAGGTGATTTGTTAAGCAGCTATAGCTGACTGGTACAGTTTATAGGTCCATCAGTTCCCTACTGAAGGATATTTAGCAAAGTGAACTTTCCCAAGCAAAGCTTGGCTCATTTAATAAAAAGCATTTCTATAAGATTTATTTCTAGAAGAATTGCAGTGTCAAAGGGTTTGCACATTTAAAATCTTTTAATAATATTCCTAAATTATGCTCACTAAAGCTATGCTGATTTATGTTCCCAGCAAGCAGTTTATAAGCAACTATTTTTCCTCACACTTTCCAAAACTAGAGGTTAAAATATTTAATTTTCATCAATCTAATAAGTGAAATATAATATCTATTTAAATTTGCATTTCCCTGAGCATTAGAGAGGTTTAAAATTTTTTCATATATGTATTGGCTATTTATATTTCTTCTTCTTTGAATTGCCCCTTCATGTTCTTTGTTTGCTTTTATAATAAGTATTTTGTGCTTTCCTGATTGTTTCTAGGAGATTCTTATATATTCTGCATATTAACTTTTAATCTGTTAAAAATATTGCAAATATTTTAATTCTGAGGCTTCTTGTTAAACTTTGTAGTATCTTTTGCTGGAGAGAAGCTTAATGCACAGTTAAATCAAATTTTTCCTTTATGTCTACTAGATTTGCCTAAGAATGCTTTTCATACCTAAAAAGTAATAAATTTTTAAATCATATTTTCTTCTATTAGTTTATAATATTTTTTATTGTTTTGAATCTTTAAATCATCTTACATTAGTTTTGGGTTATTAAATATTTTGAGTTAAGTATAAGATTCTTTTTCAAAACAATAGGTAATTATTCCAATAGTGTTTATCAAATACTCCATTATTATTTCCTCTTTAATTTGAAATGCCAAATTAAAACTAAATTTTATTTAAGAGTTGTTTGTAGAATTTCTGTCCTATTCCACTGATCTCTTATTGTCTTATGTCAATACTGTGTTGTTTGACTGTTGATGTCTTAAACCATATTTTGGTATTTGCAGGCAAAGTACTCCCAATTGCTCTTTCTACAAATATTTTATTTTTGGCATTTACACTTCTAGATGAATTTGAGAATGTTAACAAGTTTATAACAAAATTTATGTGGATTTTGTTTGGGATTGCATCAGATACATAGAGAATCGTAGTCTGACAGCATTGACTCATTGCATATGATTTATATCTTGATTTTTAGAAATTTTTATTTTAATAATCTTCAGTAAAAATTATTTGGTTTTCTCCATGTAGGTTTTGCACAATTCTTGCTAGGTTTAGTTTTAGAGTTTATTTTTGTTTTCGTGAAATGCATATTGACAATGAATTTTTTTCCTGATATATTAGGCCAAAAATCAGGCTAATAGCATTTATGATGTGATTCTGTTTTTTGTACCGAATAGTTCTGTGTACATGGATACCTGCGTATACAGAAAAGCTTTGAGTGTAGCTGCTTGTTTACTTCTGTCTCCACTAGGTTGATCTCTTTTAGGGCAGGAACCATATTTTGATGACTTTGTATCTAACACCTGCAAAGCACCTGGCACATTTTAGCAGCTCAAAGCACCTTTGTAAAATGAATGAATGAATGAAATAAAGGGATATTGAAGGACCTATATAGACAAGATAAATATCTCTTCCCTGAGTGCATGGAATTATGGATTTCTTTAAGTTCTTTCTGCTTTGCTGTATTTTCTGATTTTTCTCTTGTGATCATGTACTTGAAAAAAGAAAGAAAATGATTTTCACTTGGGAACCACAATGAAAGAGTACTGTAGGCTGCACATCATTTACTACTTGTAAATTTTAAAAAGAAAAAAATGTGTGGATTATAAAAATGTCTAGGGAGGCAGGTTGTTCACCTCTCTGGATGAGGTTATCCCAGTTTTATATGCTTAGTTTTGCCGTCTGTAAAATGGGATTCCTTCTGCCTTGCCTCTGCCTCTCACTGATCCTCCCGGGCTCTGATTGTGCTGAGCTCCAGGCTCACATATTCAGGAGGAATTAGAGGGAAGCCAGGGAAAGTAATTCTTCAGTCTCTGAGGTTGTTTTTACATTATGATGATATATGGTATATGTTGCTACAATGCCCGGGGTACATTTACAGGGATGGCAGACCATGAAGCCCTTAGGGCTGGGAGGTCCACCAGGTCAATAATATATGCAGCTGGCCAAAGAGAACATCGACCTCATTTCCTCCAGAGAATACATGACTATAACCCTGGAGTCCTGGTTTGCATGTAAATAATGAGCAAAGGTACCGCTTGGCCACTTGTATCATTGAAGAGAAAGCAAAACAAGAATAAGAAAGACAAATCAGAAAAATATGAGGGCGCCACTTATAGATCTATGCAAGGAAGTATAATTCATTGGGTGAAATTTGCTTTCTCTAGAAAACACAGTGTTGGTATGTTTCTATAGTTGAGGTTAGAAATTTTTTTCTTGGTATGATTGTTATCAAGTAACGGAAAAATAATAATAATCAGTTTCTCAGGAGGAAGACTGATGCATCAATTACAGCATTTGGCGATGGAGCCCATTAAACCCCGAGGTAGTGCTGAGCAGTTGCCCCACTGATGATTTGACTATACTGGTAATAACCTGGGAAGGAGGCTGAGGCTGTGTGACTTCAGTGAAGCCAGACTCTTTCTAAGCCTAGTTACAGGCAGCAGCCTAAGGCCTGCTTAATCTGAAAGCTCCTGGCTTGTTTTTTTAAAGCAAAGGGAATTTTCTTAAGGGCAGAGAGCCCTTGCTCTATCTCCCACACTACGACATGGCACAGGGCTAGACCAATACCACGCACTCCATTGAGTCTCTCCCCATTCCCTGCCCCTCAAAAATTTTTTAAAACAATTTTTTAGAGCAATTTTAGGTTTGCAGATAAATTTAAGGGAAGGTACAGAGATTTCCCAATATATACCCTGCCTCTACATAGGCATAGCTTCCCCGATTATCAACATCCCCCATCAGAGTGATGCACTGTTTACAATTGATGAACCTACACTGACACATCACAATCACCATAGTACATAGTTTAACATTACAGTTCACTCTTGGTGTTGTACCTTATATGGGTATAATGACATGTACCCTTTATTAGGGTATCATACAGAGCATTTTCACTGCCCCTAAAAGTCCTGAGCTCAGCCTGTTTTCCCTCACCCTGCCCCTCAAAACCCCTGGCAACCACTGATCTTTTTATTGTTTCCATAATTTTGCCTTTTCCAGAATGTCATGTAGTAGGAAACATACATCACATAGCCTTTTCAAACTGTTTGCTTTCATGCATTTAAGTTTTCTCCAAGTGTTTTCATGGCTTGATAGCTTGTTTCTTTTTAGCGTTGAATAATATTCCATTGTCTGGATCTAACACAATCTATTTATCCATTCACCTACTGAAGGACATCTTGGTTGCTTACAAGTGTTGGCAATTATGAATAAAGCTGCTATGAACATCTATGTGCAGGTTTTTGTGTAGACATAAGTTTTCAACTCCTTTTGTGTAAATATCAAGGAACACGATTGTTGGATTGTATGGTAAGAGTATGTTTAGGTTTGTGAGAAACTGCGAAACTGTCTTCTAAAGTGGCTGCACCATTTTGCTTTCCCACCCGCAATGCATGAGAGTTCCAGTTGCTCCATATCCTCGTCAGCATTTGGTGTTGTCAGTGCTCTGGATTATGGCCATTGTAATAGGTGTGTAGTGGTATTTCATTGCTGTTTTACCTCCCACTTTCTTATTATAGAAAATATAAACATATATAAGAATAGATGAAACAGTATAATACCCCTTCCACATGTCCATCCCCCAACTTCAACTATTATCAATTTATGGCCAAATTTGCTTCATCTCTACCTGTAACTCCTCCTCTTTACATGCCCGTGGACTGGGGAACCAGGAGCCCTGGGGAGAAATCCAGCCCTGTGCAAGATTCCAGGGCACAGAGAGCCAGGCCTGAACCTCGACAAGTCCATGACCTTGTCAAGGCCAAGGAAAGTTGGGACACCAGGCTGCAGAAGGAAAACCTTGTGAGGTCACAAGGGCCAACTTCACATTTTGTCAAGGCAATTAAGGAGTAAAGAAAACAGATTTCAAAAGCTTGGGAGCTCCAGGAAAACAAATTTGGGGTACAGCTTGAGAAAGAATGTTGAAAACATAGACAATAATATGGAATGATACTCACCAAACTGTGATAGCTCTGGGGTGGTGGAGGCTGGGACCAGCACTAGGGGTTGTGGTCCGATGACACTTCAGCCTTACTGGCAATGCTTTAATTATTTATTTCAAAGGTAAATACATTCACATTTTGCTTCCACTAAGAAGAGCAAAAAGTTTTAAAGGAACGCATTTCCCACAGTGATGGCTGCCTTCGAACGGAAGTTCCCCATCACTGGTGATGTGTCCAACTGAGACTGCTGGACATGGCAAGATTATCCAAGCCAGGCCATGGAGGAACCACTGAGGAGCTTGCTAAAATATAGAGATCATGATTCAGCAGGTCTGGAGCAAGGCCCAGGTGATTTTATCCCCCATCTCTTGAATATGGGCTGGCCTTAGTGACTTGCTTGTGATGAATAATACGTGGCTGAAAGTGATGCTACGTGACTTCTGAGGCTAGACTAGAAAAGGTGATACACTTCCAGCTGGCTTTCCCTTGGCACCCAGCTGCCATGCTGTAAGGAATGGATAGTATCTCAGGCAGAGCTGGGCGTGGCTTAAAGGAGCCAGAGGAGAGCTCACATATACGTGTTCTGGCTGACCACTCTACTGGGGTCTCAGGTGACAGCTAACCTCAAGTCCAGAGTTGTGCATGCAGAGATTTTCAAGATGACTGCAAATGCATGAGATTCTGAGGACTGCCTCACTGACCCTGTCAACCTCCAGGACTGTGATTTATGCCGTTAAGTTTGGGTGGTTTGTTGGCAGCAAGAAAACAGCACCTTTGACTGTTAAGTAGACTCTTTAGAAGAGCTTAAAAAATTCCCAACACCCAGGCCAGATCCAAGCATTAATATTCTTTTGAGCCCCAGTGTGCAGCCAAGGTTGAGAACCAGTACTGTAAACCAACCCTAAGACTTGAGCTGGGGTTAACTTCATGAAATGCCCCCATTTCCCCCGCTTCCCCTTACCCAGCTTCCTTTTGTCCTTGTCACTGGTTTCCATCTTCAGTTCCTGGCAGATGAAAGTGAGCCATTTAAGTGACAGGGACTTTGAAATCAGTGCTTAAGTCCTTGATGCTTGAAGTGTTTATTTTTAAAGCAACGTAGGAGAATGAATATGCAGGGGAAGTAGGGAGGCTCCCAGGAGCAGAAGTGTGAATGAGGTTGCCAGATAAAATACAGGAGGCCCAGGTAATTTGAATTTCAGATAAACAGTGAAGATTTTCAAGTATAAGTATGCTCCAAATATTACATAGCCATACTAAAAATTATATATTGTTTATCTGAAATTCAAATTTAACCACGTTTCCTATATTTTTATTTGCTAAATCTGGCAACTCTAAGTGTGAAGCCAGCCAGGTTAAGGTGTATTTGGGCCTCAATGGCACGGGGGCGGGGGTACATCTGTAGACTACTGAGTTCCCCAACACCAGGGTAAAAGACACTCAGGACTCCCCAAGTCACTCCCCTTGTTGGAGGAAAGTGAGGCCCCAAAGACAGGAAGTAATAAATCCAAAACAGGCAGCTCTTGATTTGCACAATATTATGTTAACTAAACCCATGCATAGTAACCCTACTTTGCTGCAATAAACATCTGCATGCAGGTTTTCGTGATGATATAAATTTTCAGATCAGGTGGGTTATGCCTGGGAGTGCGATTGCTGGGTAGTATGGTAAGTCTATGTTAACTTTGTGCAAAATCACCAAACTATCTTGCAAAGTGGCTGTTACCCTTTTGTATTCCCATGTAACAGAAGAGGATTCCTGTTGCTCCATATCCTAGCCAGAAATTGGCATTGTCTGTTTTCTGGATTGTAGCAGTTCTAGTAGATGTGTAGTAGTATCTCATTGTTATTTTAATTTGCATTTCCCTATGATAAATGATGTTGAGCATCTTCTTACATGCTTATTTGACATCTACATATCTTCTTCGATGAAGTGTCTATTCAAATCTTTTGCCTGTTTTTTAATTGGGTTGTTTGTTTCCTTATTGTTAAACTTTAAGAGTTCTATATTTTTCTGGATATAAGTCCTTTATCAGATACGTGATTTGAAAATATTTTCTCCCAGTCTGTGGCTTGTTTTTTGTTTTATTTTGTTTTTTTTCCCATTCTCTTAGCAGTATATTTTTCAGAGCAAGTGTTTTTAATTTTGATAAAGTTCAATTTATCTATTTTGCCAAACCCAAGTTGATGTGATTTTCTCTTATATTTCCTTCTAGAAGTTTTATAGTTTTGTATTTTACATTTAAGTCTGTGATCTATTTTAACTTAATTTTTGTGTAAGATATGAAGTATGTGTAGAGGTTCTTCTTTTTTTGCAAATGGATGTCCAATTTTTCTAGCACCATTGTTTGAAAGACTTCCTTCTCCATTGCATCGTCTTTGTAAAAAATCATTTGCTAAAGAAGATGTGGCACATATATACAATGGAATATTACTCAGCCATAAAAAGAAACGAAATTGAGCTATTTGTAATGAGGTGGATAGACCTAGAGTCTGTCATACAGAGTGAATTAAGTCAGAAAGAAAAAGACAAATACCGTGTGCTAACACATATATATGGAATTTAAGAAAAAAACAATGTCATGAAGAACCTAGGGGTAAGACAGGAATAAAGACACAGACCTACTGGAGAGCGGACTTGAGGATATGGGGAGGGGGAAGGGTGAGCTGTGACAGGGCGAGAGAGAGCCATGGACATATACACACTAACAAACATAAGGTAGATAGCTAGTGGGAAGCAGCCGCATGGCACAGGGATATCGGCTGGGTGCCTGGAGGGGTGGGATAGGGAGGGTGGGAGGGAGGGAGACACAAGAGGGAAGAGATATGGGAACATATGTATATGTATAACTGATTCACTTTGTTATAAAGCAGAAACTAACACACCATTGTAAAGCAATTATACCCCAATAAAGATGTTAAAAAAAATCATTTGATTTTTTTGTTCTCTATTGTTTCATTGATCTATGTGCATCAAGGTCCCATTCTGACAGAGAGACCCAAGCAGCCCAGCCAGTTGTGACATCCACCCCACGGTCCTCGGTGGTGGACTGTGGCAGATTTCTGATTGCAGGGGTGTAACTGACCAAAGGCTTCAGCCGCTATGTTCTGAAACCCATTGCCAAGGCCATGCCTCCCAGCTTATAACTGGGCATGGCAGGGATACTAAATCAGACCCATTAATGGGAGACGTCATAAGCCTTGATGGCCAACTTTGGCTTGAGGACTCCTCAGTGGTGTAAGTTAAGGGTCCAACTTCATTCTTTTGCATATGGAATCCAATTGTCCCAGGATAATTTGTTGAAGAGAGTGTCCTTTCCCGATTGAATGATTTTCTAACCCCTGTCGAAAATCAATTTACTATAAATGGGAGGATTTATTTTTGAGCTTTTGAATTAAATTCCATTGGTCTATATGCTTATCCTTATGCTAGTCACCCAGTGTTTTGATTACTGTAGCTTTTTAGTAAGTTTTGAAATCAGCAAGTATGAGACTTTTCCCAACTTTATCTTTTTCAGGATTGTTTTGGCTATTCAGAATCTATTGCAATTCCATGTGAGTTAGGCTGGGTTTTTGTACTTCTGCAAAAAATGGCATTGAGATTTCATAAAGATTGCTTTGAATCTGTCAGTTCCTTTGAGGAGCATTGTTGTATTAATTTGCTTGGGTTGCTATAGCAAAATACAACAAGAGAAATTTATTTTCTCTTAGTTCAGGAGGGTAGAAGTCCATGATCAAGGCGACAGCAAATTCAGTTTTCAGTGAGAGCTCTCCTTTTGGCTTGTAGATGTCTGCCTTCTCATTATGTCTCCCAGAGGCCTTTCCTCAGTGTATGTGTGTGGAGAGAGTGAGCTCTCTCATTTTAAAAGGACACTAATCCTATTGGATCAGGGACTCACTTTTATGACCTCATTTATCCTTAATTACCTCCATAAAGGACCTATCCCAAATACAGTACATTGAAGGTCAAAGATTCAACATATAAATTTTGGGGAAACACACATTCAGTCCACAGTAGTTCTCATCTTAACAATATTAAGTCTTCCAACCCATGAAAATAGATGTCTTTCCATTTATTTGTGTTTTATTTAATTTCTTTTGACAATGTTTTATAGTTTTCAGTGCACAATTCTTATGCCTCCTTGCTTAAATTCATTACGAAATATTTTATTCTTTTTTTATGCTAGTGTATATAAATGTAACTGATTTTTGTCGGTTGATTATGTATTCTGCAACTTTTTTGAGTTTATTACTCTAACGTTTTTTTTTTCTTGTGGATTCTTTACAGTTTTCTACATATAGGATCATAACATCTACCAATAGAGATAATTTTACATCTTTTCCCAATTTGGCTTCATTTCATTTCCTTATCTTGTCTAATTTCTTTGATTAGAATGTCCAGTATTATGTTGAATAAAAGTGGTAAAAGCAGACATCCTTATCTTATTCCTGATCTCAGAGGAAAAACTTTCAGTCTTTCCCCCTTGAGTATGTTAGATATAGGTTTTTCATGTATGGCCTTTACAATGTTGAGGAGGTTTCTTTCTATTCCTAGTTTACTGAGTGTTTTTATCATAAAGGGATGTTGGATTTTGTCAAGTGCTTTTTTCTGCATCAATTGAGATTAGCATGCAATTTTTTCTCCTTCATTCTATTAATGTGGTGTATTATCTTCATTGATTTTCATATGGTGAACTACCTTTGTGTTCCTGGGATAAATTCCACACGATCATGGTGTATAATCCTTTTAATATGCTCCTGAATTCAGTATTCAGTGTTAGTATTCATTGAGAGGTTTTGCATTTATATTAATAAGGGACATGGTCTGTAGTTTTCTTTTCTTTTGGTGTCTTTGTCTTGCTGAGCTCACAGAATGTGTTCCCTCTTCTTCAGTTTTTTGGAAGAGTTTGAGAAGAATTGGTGTTAATTCTTCTTTAAATGTTTTAAATCCACCTTTGAAGCCATCTGGATTTTTCTTTGTTGGGAGGATTTTGATTAGTGATTCATTCTCCTTACTTGTTAATAGGCTTTCATAGTTTTCTATTTCTTTTTGAGTCAGTTTTGTTAGTTTTTGTTTTTCTAGGAATTTGTCCATTTCACCTAGGTTATACAATTGTTTATAGTACTCTCCTATAATCCTGTTTATTTCTGTAAAATTGGAATTTTGTCCTACTTTTATTTCTAATTTTAGTAATTGGAGTCTTCTCTCTTTTTCTTAGTTAATCTAGGACAGGTTGTCAATCTTACTCATCTTTCCAAAGAACCACCTTTGGTTTCATCGATTTTCTCTGTTGTTTTACTATTCTCTGTTTCTTGCTAGTCTAATCTTTGTTCTGCTAGCTTTGGGTTTTGTTTGCTTTTCTCTTTCTAGTTCCTGAAAGTATACAGTTAGGTTATTGATGTATTAATTTGCTAGGGCTACCATAACAAAATACCACAGACTGGGTGGCTTAAACAGCAGAAATTTATTTTCTCACAGTTCTGGAGGATGGAAGTCCAGGATCAAGGTGTGAAGGGGTTGGCTAACTCTGAGGCCTCTCTCCTTGGCTTGCAGTCGGAGGCCCTCTTGCTGACTCTTCATGTGATTATCCCTCTGTGCATGTATGCCCCTGGCTTTTCTTTGTGTCTCCAAATTTCCTCTTCTTATAAAGATACCAGCCAGATTGGATTAGGGCCCACGCTAATGGCCTCATTTTAACTTAATCACATTTAAAGCCCTATCTCCAAGCACAGTCACATTCTGAGGTACTGGGTGTTAGGACTTCCACATGGTAATTTCAGGCGGGAGATAATTCAGCCCACAGCACCATCCTTTTACTTTCAACCCTTTTGTGTCTTTCAATCTAAAGTGAGTCTCTTGTAGACAGCACATAGAACCAACTACTTAGAAGATAAATGCACTTACCCTTCTACTGGAGCCGCAGGTGGGTCGCTTCCCACAGGCACAAGAGCTAAGTGGGTTAGGTTTGAACATCTGAATGAGGGGAAATAGGGTGGGCAGCTGCCAATGTCCATTACAGGGGGCAAAAGTGAGAGCAGGGAGACCAGAGAAGCAGCTACTGAAGTAGCTGAGGATACACAGATGGTGTGGTGCTAGAGCAGTCAGAGACTGCCTGTTTCAGAGGTTGGATATGTAGTGAGGAAAAGAGAGCAATTAACATTTACCATTTGCCCAAATTTTCCTCACTTCTTTCTGTGAAGCAAATGTAAAAAGGGCGTATCTGGACTGGGGAGCTGGCCAGAAGGGAAGAGAAATCTAGCAAGCAGGCACACCAGGGTCAGAACTGCAGCTACCTCCCAGCCCATTGCCATTTGCACAACGTTGAAGAACCAGGACCCAACTCACTGTTAGGTACTGGAGCAGAGATGATTGTTAGGGCAAGGCCAATTCCATTCATTAAGCATTAATTGGGTGCCTACTGTGTACAGAGGCTGTAGGAGAGAGAGGTCACAGGAGTTTTGAAATAAGAGGAAAAGTATGGGCAACGTTATCCTTGAAAAGTCTCTTAAATAGCCCATACATAGCAATATGTTAATTAAAGCACAATACCTTTATATAAGGAAAAATTGTGTGTGCAGTAATTAACAAACAAAACTTAATCGCATATTTTAATTCATTAAACAGGCACAGGGAAGAGTTGACTTTGCTAAAATTAAATATGCTTATGAACCAGCACTAGTGCACGAATTAAGCTCCTACCGCCAGATGCAGCGCTCAACGACTGGGGGCATTAGGGGGACACAAGGCTAAGACAGGGCTCATCTCCGTGAACTGACCGTCGATCTTCCCTAGAATGAGTTTCCAAAGGGCTACAGGTCAGCTTAGCCTCCAGATAAGACAGCAGCCGCCGCGCCGCTCCTGCGCTACGCGATCACCGGGGGCGTGACGAAGGGCGGAGGCTGCGTGCGCTTCCCAGCGTGCCGCGCTGGGCGGGGCGAGGGGCGGGGCCTACGGGGGAGGTGCGGAGGAGGAGCGGCCGCCACAGGACGCCTGGCTCGGCCCAGTCACCGGTTCGGGGCTTCTCGCCTTTAACGGCCGGCCTGTTGCTCCGAGCCCGCGGCGGCGGGGGCGCCGGCGGCGGCGGGCGGCATGCGCGTGTGAGATGTGGCCGCGGGCAGCCCGGACGCGAGCAGCTGCCGCCGCGGTAGCAGAGAAGTGGGGCGCGGCCTCCTCAGCGCGGGGCGCGCAGTGCATGAGGGCGAGCACGCGGGCGCTGGGCAGCCGCCGGCCACGCCGCCTTCATAAACACTTGTTTAGGACTCGTTCGCCCCGCTGAGGCCCCGGCGCCCCGCCATGGAGGCCCCGCCCGACCCCGGGCCCCACGCCTCGGCCTCGGCTTCGGCCGCGGCGCCGCTGCGCGCCCCAGAGGTGGCGCGGCTCCGCGAGGAGCAGGAAAAGGTAACAGGCCGCGCTCCGTCCCGCGCTTCCGCCAGCGGTCTCGGGAGGCGCCCTCGCCCAGGCGCGTCCTCGGCGCCCCGTTCCCCCTCCACGGGCCTGGGGGCTGACCCCCGCTCGTCCCCGCCGACCCCGTCCTGCCCTCGGTGGGCCGCAGCCCTTTGGTCCCGGCCTAGCTCACCCCGGACCCGGAACGGGGGAGGAGCATAGCCTCCAGGCCTGGAAAGCGTGTTGGGGAAACTTTTGTCACGTGCTTTCGTTGTCTTGTCTGGAGCACTTTGACCTTCGAAGGGAGGGGAGGGTTGGGGAAAAGAGATGCGATAATCTGTTTAACTTGTGTATGAAAGTGAGTTTTTAATCTTAATGCGTACAGCAGTGCGTGGGAATATTCTCAGTGAAGGACAGGCTGTGAATGAATAGTTCACCTTATTTTTTTTTTTTTAGCTTGTTACCTCATCGTTGGTAAAATGTATACTCTTTGTTGCTCTTTATCTGATTGCACTTAAAAGTTTTACTAGGTTTGTAACGCTAACGCTTCATGTGCAGTTTCAGCTTTGGTTTAGTATTTGTCATGATAGAATGCTGTTTTACTACATTTTAACTTCAATTATATAAATGAGTTTTAATCTACCAGTGAAGAGGAAAGAAAGTTTTGTATTTCCTAATGGGATTGTATATGAACAAGTATACCAGTCTAAGAAATACAGTGTTATTGTTTAATCTGAGATTTTTTCCCCTTTGGATTCTGTATCATTTGTTTCTCACTATCTTTGAAATTCTTAGTTTGAAAGGCAACGTTTCATTTACTTAAAATGTGTCATATTGAGAGTATCATGATTATAAAGGTTAGGAAGTTGTTTAAAAACTATAAACACTGGGAATTCCTACCTTTTTCTATTGAGCATTTCTGTATAAAAATGACTACTTACATAGGTATACAAACATACCCAGTTTAGCTAGATAAGGAACTTTTTATAGAACTTAAATCCTCGTTTGCTTGGAAATAACCTGTTAGGATGAATTGTGGGAACCTTTCCTACTTTGTTCTGGTTGTTCTAAATTATTTTGTGCGTTGGATTTCCCTTTCTGAGAGCCATTTTTTTTTTTCTAATACCATATACAATGGTTGGGTTTTAAACTTGGCTTTCTTCAAGTTGGGGGTTTAAAAATTCAAGTTCGGTGCGTTTAAATTGTAAGACTTTTTTTTTTCTTTACGAGAAGAATAAAGAAAGAAGAAAAGACAGCCCTTCATGAAACCAATTTGTTCATTTTTGGCGAAAACTATTTACATTTTTTAGTCTTTTAGAAAATGTGAAACAGACCCTCAGAAGATGGTGTTCCCATTGTCTTTCTTTCTGTAGAGGAATTAACTCTCTCCTTCTTCATAGTATGATGTTTGCATACTGCTGACTTGATATGTTTTCTCCTATTTGGCATGTTAAAAAGAGAAATCCTTGGTTTTATTCTGATGTTAGTGTGTCTGAAATACAAAGGATACGGTTTGGGGGTGCTCTGAACAGCTTTCTGGTATGGTATCCAGTTGCATTTGAAAACTGCCTTCTCAGTTACAGTCCTATGGGAACCTGGATGACAGTTTTCAGTAGACATTGAGTATAGTACCAAATTACTTTTCTGTGCTGTGTTAATGTTATTTTGGCACATAAAATAAGCGTGTGTATGTCTGTCATGGGTATGTAAAATCATTCCCAGTTCATGATAAAGTCCCTCAGTAAATGGACTAGACTATTTTAACGGATCTGCTTCAGTGGACAGGAGAGACCCTTGAGGCCACAAGATAAACTGGTTAGATAGCTATCCTTTAATTATAGTTCAGTATAGGAAAACTTTATCTAGTAAATAGTAAATAAATAAATAAATAAATCAGTCAGATTTTTGTGAGGGACTTTAGGCTTTAAAACCAACCCAGCAGCTGTAGGAGTACAGTGAACTCTAATAAGTGGAAGTGTTGGGACATTCTTGGAAGGAAAAGGAAAAAAATGTCATAGGAGTTTTATAGTATAGCAGTTAGTATTTCTTTATATGAGTCTAATTAAATGTGTTTTAGGACTTGCCTTTCCCTACCAGGGTTCTGTGAGAGAATTAAATCCTGATGAAAATTATTTGAATGACTATTTTTTCAGTTTTCCCTAGGATGGTAGCTAGCTAGTAGGCTCTAGATGCAGAGGAGAGAAGTGAATTCTTTATATGCAATGGATACCTTAGGTTCAGGGCATTCTTTTCTCTGGGAACCTTAAGAATGGCTGCTAGGTAAAGTGGTTTAAATGTTGCTCATCAATTTTTTTCTTTTTAGTTCAGATAAGGAGTGTAACACGTTTCATCTTGGTCCCTCTCTCTGTTTTTTTCCTTGTTTATCCTTTGGAGCACTGAATAACAAGGAAAAAAAATTAGTAACCTAAGGAAAAAGGCAAAGGAGGGGGGCATGAAAGATCCACAACTTAAGTAAATGACAAAATCTGTAGTAAATGGACAGGATCAAATATTTGAATATTGTTCTCATTTTTGGCATTAATGCTGACATTTTCAAAAAAAGATTTTTTGGTTAAAACTTCTGTTTATTTCTTTTTTTTTTAATCTAGCAAAATGACATGTACAGAAAGGGTCCCTGCAGGTTTGTTTATAATAATGAAAAAGCTAAAAATTCAACATAAGGGGGTTGGTGTGAGGAGATTTTGTGCAGTCATTAAAAATTGTAGAACACTATGTGGTGTGGTTAGTCATGATTATATGTATATAAATATTCACACAGTTTATATAGGAAAATGCACCACTAAATGTTTTAAAAGCATACAATTTCACTTTTTATTTTACTTAAAAGTGAGTGAATTGAATGGGATTTTTTTTTTCAAGAAAGGCTATTGATAAAACCTAATTAATTTTAATAAAAGATGGGATGTTGTATCTTTAATTGCTAAATATTTTCTGCTCCTGACAGATTACTCTTGGCTGGTTTGAACACCAGTTAGGCAGGTTTGTTTCTTATTCCAGAGTGGATAGGTACAATTTATTCAGATATCTGTTCCCCAGGTGGTTTCCTTTTCTTTTTTCCCTGGAGATGTTGTTTATTGTTAATTCTCTATCCAAAGATACAGGGACAAGAGGGAACTTGGATCACCTTTTTTTCCCCCTCTTTTCTTTTAACTAAATCTGTTTTTGCCAATAGGAGTAAAGTATTTGGTGGAAAAAATGGAATCTACTTAGAAGCCTCTCTGGACTGATCTGTGCCGTAAAAGTTAAACCTAGGGCTGCAGTGGAGTGTCTTGGGCTGTTCTAGGGAAGTTTCCTCATACTTGTTAAATCTGGATCTGTCTTTGAATTGCATTATTGAAATACTGGTTTCTTGGCTAAGGTGATGTTTCTATCCGAGTTTTATATCTCCAGACACTATTATCTTTAACAGAATTATTGAGATTCTGCTATATAGTATAGTGAAAAAGTGGTATATAGTATTGTTTTCCTAGGTTTATTTGCAGGATCATGGTAACTTTGGAGAATTCATGAGGATAATGTTATTATTTAGTTTATTATAATTATAACTGAGTGGCTCGTGTAATTTGGAATTTTGGAATAACTTATACTTTCTTGATATAGAACCTGGGGAATTAAATGCATTAAGAGTAAATATTTCAAATTTTTATAAAGCAGAACAGCTAATTTAACTTTGGTTTGCATATTTCTTATGATAAACTGCACATAGCTTAGGACACTGTCAGTCGTGTACTCCATACCACAGGTATTGTTCTTCTTTCCAAGCCCAGAATCCAAGCATATAATTTTTCAGCAGATATTTATTGAGTACCTGCTACCTGCCAGATTGTACCTACTTAATGTCTTCTTCTGCTGAAGATGCAGTAGTGAACAAAATAAAGTCTTTGTTTTCACAGGGATCACATTCTAGTGGTAAAGATGTGGAATAGGCATATTTAAAATGACAGATGGTTTGTGATAGGTAAGGAGCTGTACTAGATCATTGTTGAAGATTTTGGTTTTTATTTTTGTGAGGTGAGAAACCATTGAAATGTGTTTTGAGAATCATACTAATCTTAAATGACAAGAATCCATTTGTCATGAATGAAGGGAGGAATGATGGGATTGCATTGTATAGAATAAATTTTTTTGTGTGCCAGGCATTGTGATAGACATTTATAAATTTGATGTTAGAGTCTTCATTAACTCTCTTTAATTTTTCAGGTGAACAGTTTAGGTTGTTTCTAGTTTTTGCCCCGAACTTTCTTATGGAGTATTTGTGTCTTCAATTTTACTTAAAATGCTTGTTTTTCAAAGTGCTTATGCCAGTTTACATTCCTATCAGCAGTGGTGAAAGTTCCAGCTATTCCACGTCCTCATCACCACTTGGTACTGTCTGTCCTTTTCATATTTGTTAGCCATTCTAATAATAACTAATGAATGAGGTTGATAACCTTTTCAAGTATTTATTGGCTATTTGCATTTTTTTTTGTAAAATAAAATGCTTTTTCTAAATTGAGTAGTTATAAGTAGTTTATTGAAGAATGTGTATTTGATCTTTCTAATGTAGTTCTTTTATCATTTTTAAGAAAGGCAGAGTCATAAGAATATTTGCTTACAGCCAAAGATACATTTTGTAGCTAAATGGGTTTTCAGAACTCATAACTTGTGAGTTATATTTTATTTTAAAACAGTTTGTTTTGGTTGTTGTTAGTGATTATTATCGTGCCAGTCATGTGCCATGAGAAGAAACAACTTTGGTTTTAGTCTTTTATTAGTAAACATTATAATACAGTATTTCAAGGGGAGAAAATCAATATTCATTGTGTTAGGCCTCTCCAGATTGGAGTATAAGACAAGAATAGTTCCAAAACACTGATGGGGAAAGGGAGAAGAAGGTGCACGGGGTCTAAGCTGTGATCATAACTGTTTTGATTTTGTTCTCCTAATGTTGTCAGATTGGGTTTTAAAATCTTTTAGCTTGTATCATTCTTGCCTTCATCTCCAGATTAGTGAGTCTAGATCTTTTTAGTCTGCCCTAAGGCAGTTTTTCTTTCTTTCTTTCTTTCTTTCTTTTTTTTAAAGTAGCAGCTTTTTATTTTCAAAAATTGTAAAACAACAGAAAAGTTTAAAGAATAGTTTGGGTCATCAATCGTATTTTGTCTCATTTGCCTTTTCTTTCTCTATCTGTATTTTCTTTTCTTTTTTTCCTTGTAGAACGATTTGAAAGTAAATTGCAGATATTATCATGTCCTAATACTTAAGCACATATCATTTTGGAGCAAGGTCATTCTTCTACATAATCATATCTTTTTTTTTCACCCAAGAAATGAACATTGACACACAATAATATTATTTAGCATATTCAGATTTCCTCAGTTTTTCTAAAAGTGTTCTTTATAACATTTTTCAATCCAAGATCCAATCACAGGCTGCATTTAGCGTCTTATCTCTTTAATTTCCTTTCATCTGAAACAATCCCTCTACATTCTTTTGTCTTTATGAAATTGGTATTTTTGAAGAATTTACAAGTTTACTTATAGAATGCCCACGATTTAGAGATGTCTGATGAATGTACTCGTGAAGAAACAGAATTAAATAATCATTTTTGGCAAGAATAATACATAGTTGATAATGACTTCCTATTTTATCACAGCAGGAGACATACAGTGTTACTTTATTCTATTATTGGTGTTGCTAGTTAGTTACTTGTTTAAGGTAGTACCTGCGATATCTCTTCACCTTAGGTACCTGTTCCCTTGTGTAAGGAATAAGAACTTTAAAAGTACTTACTAAATACTTGAAGACATTGTAAATACCCTGTTCCCCAACAACCCTTTACCATGGATGATCCTTGCCTGAATCAATTATTATATTGGTATTTGCAAATTAGTAGTTTCTAACCACCTATGTTTATAGCTGGCATTTTTCTGTAAAGAGGAGCCCTTTCCCCCCTTTTAGTATTAGTGTAGACCCTTTTTATTTGTTTTTTAATTCAGTGTGTTATAATTTTTCATTTTTCCTTTTGATGCTCAAATTGTCCTAAATTTGGCCAGTGGGAGCCCCTTCAAGCTGACTCCTGCGTCCTTTTGGCATTTCTCATTATCCTTTGGTCATTACCTTTTTTTTTTTGGCACAGGATGTCCAGGCTTACCTTGTAGCTTTCTTGTCTTAGTTCTGAAATTGACTATTTCTTCAAAGAGCCCTGGTTCTTTTTAATGAGAAATGCTGAGAAACCTAGATCTGGGCCCAAGTTGTGCTCATTGCCACTGGGATATTATTGCATCAAGGCCCTTTCAGTGGACAGTGCTAAGAAATGTATTAACCTTCAGTATACCAGGAAAAATAGTCATCACCATTTACCATCTAGGTCCAAGGGATCTTTTTAATTTTTATTTTTTAAAGTAATTTTTACAAGTAATGTACAGAAGTAAGGATAAGGGATAGTGAAACCCATTTTTATTGGCTATTTTAATAAGAATTTAAACACAGCAGTCTTCTTTGTATTAAGTAAAGTTTGGTGCACAAAGATCATAAGAGATTTAAGAATATTGCCACATGTCTTTTTAGAAAAATGTCCAAGTTCTTGTTGCACACTGTTACATATGAAGTTTTTCTTGTTGAATGACTAAGTGGGTGAGAATACCCTACTTTTTTTTTTTGTTCTTAGAAGTATATTGTTCCTTTATTGATTCTTTTTTTCTCCACCTTCAAGTCAGTCCCCCTTTATTCAACATCTGCTATATTCAAATATATGTAGTTCTCTTCCTGGTTGGCATGGTCTGTTCTAGAACTTAGGGAGGTACAAACATAAACCATTTACATAATTCCTGCTTTCAAAACTCATTTCCAGTGCTTCAGGGTTTTCCTCCCTAATCTCTGTCCTCAAGAAGCCAAAAAACTTGTAGGAGTGGAAAAAAATAGAATTTAGAGATCTTTTTTTCCAGCAGTCTTTATTTATTATGATAAAATATGTATAAAATAAAAATTACTATTTTAATCAGTTTTTTTTTTTTTTTGCGGTACGCGAGCCTCACTGTTGTGGCCTCTCCCGTTGCGGAACACAGGCTCTGGACGCGCAGGCTCAGTGTCCATGGTTCATGGCCCCAGCCGCTCTGTGGTGTGTGGGATCTTCCTGGACCGGAGCATGAACCCGTGCCCTGCATTGGCAGGCGGACTCTGAACCACTGCGCCACCAGGGAAGCCCCTGTTTTAATCAGTTTTAAGTGTACAGTTCAGTGAGATTAATTACATTCACTGTGATGGAACCATCACTTTTACTTGAAGGTTAGGATGGACTCACAGATGGAGAACTCTTGGCTGTCGTACCATCAGATCTGCCTTGCTCTATGGTTATCAGTTTTCCCCAGATCAAGAGTAGGCAGGTACAAGTAGTGGGCTCACAACGTTTGACCTCAACTGGTTTTTCTAAGTTATTTTGTACATTTTTCAGCAGCAAAACCAAACTGGGTCTTCAGGCTTTATTTCCGTTTCTTGCAAGGGAAGAGCTTTTATACCTTTGGACATGTTTTAGTTTTTCCTCAATGAGAATTTTAACCATCTTTGGTATTATTTCTACAATAATTTGTAAAGCTATTTACTTTTAACTGCTTTTTTTTAAAACTTTTTGGGTCAACTTTTTTATATAGCATTTATTTGTCAAAATATAGGTACATAATACTGGTAAAAATCTTTTTTTGTTTCTAATGAAACAAATTATTGAGACTCTTTTTTAACAGGATGGAGTGAGGGTAACTTGTATCAATTAGCTAAATTAACCAAACTCTTAAGAATATTTAGATTTAAAGACCATAGAAACTACTGGTAGTCAAACTTTTTTTTTTTTTAAGGCACAGAGCTTTCTTCATTAAAATAAAACCTTATTCAAAAACCCAATATGTAAAACAGATGAAAGCTAAATTACTCTGCGTTATTGAGGGAGAAGTTGCATGTGTGGAGGGGCTGGGAGGGGGATGAGTATTTCTGTTCCTTGTACCCACTTTCAGTAGCCGCCAGGGAAGTGGTCCAAGGAACTAAACTAAACTTAACCAGTGTTTTAGTCCAACTTCTGATTTCACAGATGGGGAACTGAGACCTAGTGCCCAATTCTCCCCTCCCTTGAGCCCCTGGTAATCTCTAATCTACTTTCTTTCTATGTGAATTTGCCAATTCTAGGTATTTCATAGATGTAGAATCATACAGTACTTGTCCTTTTGTGACTGGCTTAATGTTTTCAAGGTTCATCTGTGTTGTGGCATGTTATTACAACTTTACTCCTTTTTATGGCTGAATAATATTCCATTGTATGCATATACCACATTTTGTTTATCCGTTCAAATGTTGATGAATACATGGATTGTTTCCACTTTTTTACTCTTGGAATAATGTGGCTATGAACGATGGTGTATGAGTTATCTGTTATAGTCCCTGTTTTCAGTTCTTTGGGATATATACCCAGGAGTGGAATTGCTGAGTCATAAGGTAATACTGTGTTTAACTTTTTGGGGAACTGCCAAACTGTCTTCCACAGCGTTGGCACAGTTTTACATTCCCACCAGCAATGTATGAGGTTTCCAATTTCTCCACGTCCTTGTCAACACTTTTCTTTTTTTTTTTTGGAATAGAGCTATCCTAATAGGTGTTAATGTCATTGACCTATTGTGATTTTGATTTGCATTCCTCTAATGAAAAAGGATGTTGAGCATCTTTTCATGTGTGTGTTTTTTGTTTGTTTTTGTTTTTGGGGGCTGTGCTGGGTCTTAGTTGCAGTACGTGGGATCTTTGTGGGGCATGTGGGATCTTTAGTTGTGGCATGCATACGGGATCTAGTTCCCTGACCAGGGATTGAACTCTGGACCCCTGCATTGGGAGCACGGAGTCTTACCCACTGGACCACCAGGGAAGTCCCTTTTCATGTGTTTATTGGCCATTTTTGTATTTTCTTTGGAGAAATGTCAATTTAAGTTTGTCTATTTAAGTCCTTTGCTTATTTTTAAATTGGGTCATCTTTTTGTTGTTGAGTTGTAGTTGTTCTTTATTTATTCTAGGTATTTAAACCCTTTTCAGATGCATGATTTACAAATATTTTCTCCCATACTGTATGCTATCTTTTCACTTTAATGATAATGTCCTTTCATGCACAAAAGTTTATAAATTTTAAAAAAATTTTTCTTTTATTTTACTTTTTGGCTGCGTTGGGTCTTCATTGCTGTGCGTGGGCTTTCTCTAGTTGTTGTGAGTGGGGGCTACTGTTCGTTGTGGTGCGTGGGCTTCTCATTGCGGTGGCTTCTCTTGTTGTGGAGCACGGGTTCTAGGCGCATGGGCTTCAGTCGTTGTGGCTCACGGGCTCTAGAGTGTAGGCTCAGTAGTTGTGGCGCACGGGCTTAGTTGCTCCGCGGCATGTGGGATCTTCCTGGACCAGGGCTTGAACCTATGTCTCCTGCATTGGCAGGCGGATTCTTAACCACTGCGCCACCAGGGAAGTCCCAAGTTTTAAAATTTTGATGAAATCCAGTTTATCTATTTTTTCCTTTTTTTTGCTCCTGCTTTTGGTGTCATATGTAGGAACCCATTGCCAAATCCAAGTTCATGAAGATTTACACCTAGGTTTTCTTCTGAGAGTTTTATGGTTTTAGCTCTTATTTTTAGGTCTTTGATCAACTTTGAGTTAATTTTGTTTATTACTCATTGATTGTTGAGTTTTGAGAAAATTCACCTAGGATAATTGTCATCTGAAGACTCATAATCTAAGATTTAATTTATATTAATATTTTCACCATCATCTGTATCTAGTTGTGCTATCCAAAATGGTGGCCACTAACTACGTGTGGCTATTAAGTTTAAAATTCTAATTAAGTAAAATTTAAAAAAGTTAAGTTTCTCAGTCATAATAGCCACATTTCAAGTGCTCAATAGCCACATATGGCCATTGGCTATTGCATTGGACAGTGTTGACTTTGAAGATTACTATCATCAAAGAAAGTTCTATTGGACTGTGCTGGTGAAGAGAGCTGCTATCATTTTTATTCATAGTTTAATTTGTTTAACAATTGTGAAGTGTCTTTCTCTGTCACTTTTCTTCTCCTTCCCATTATGGACAGAAAATGAAAATTTCTGAATTGTCAATTGTGTTTGAAAGCTAAAATCAGACTACAAAGATGGTGTCTTCTTCAGTCTTTTACACTTTTTTGAAAGATGATGCAGTACTTTGGTCAATGCAGTAAGAAAACTGAAGAATGATTTTTACTATTGATAGCATATTCCTTCTAGATGATTCCATGATTCCTCAATTACTTGTTATATAGTTTTATTTAAGCATAGTTTGGGAAAATTGATGAATAATCATGAAATCATTATTAGGGTGATGAAACAAGATGCAGGGATTATATAATCAGTAGGATCCTATAATGTGTCTTAGGCCTATGAAAAGGTTCAATGTACTCATATATAATTGCAAGATAGAATGAGTTTCAGCCTTTTTTTTAAGTAAGTAAATATTCTCTTTATTCTTTGCATTATCTCAGAGAATAGAAGTCATGAAATATCAATCCTTTGCAAATAGTTAGAACTGTTCAAAAACAAACTAAAAACTAAAATTGGGTTCAGTGCATCCTGATACTTTGCATTCAAATCCATTACCACAAAATTCTTCTTCAACTACCCCCATCTATATTTGAATCTCCCTTTTTCTGTAATGAAACCTTGTTCTCAACAACATCTGTATTTATTCGTTTCCTTTATTCCACAGTATACACAAAATAGTTTTAGAATTACTACATTGATACCACTGCCAACAGCAAACCTATGAGTGAAGTTCATGATTTCATTGCTGTTCAATTTGTTCTTGCAGAATTAACCCCCTTGGGGTATGCAGTTAGGTAATGATCTCAAAAGTTACTTGAATTATTATTTTTTTTCTGTGCAGTTATATTTTGGATTTGATATTTGTATTGAATTTTAGTGTTTGCTTTTTTATCAGTTTGACTTTGGGTCTGTAAAACATTTGCATTGTTTAAAATCACAACTATATCAAAAGGTATAGTGAGGTAATTCATTCCTGTCCCTGCTCCTACCTACCCCTATCAGTAATCTTTACATTAATTTCTAGTTTATCCTTCCTGTATTTCTTGAAAAACAAATACTAAAATATGCTGTCTTATCTCCCCTCCACCTTCTTATACAAAAGGTAGCATATAATATTTTCCCCTCGATTTTCTCATTAAATGATACATCTGGGAGTCTTTGGTTCACAGAGATCTTTCTCATCATATTTTGTGGTTGCATAGTACTCAAGTATATTATCAGGTATTCATCTGGTATCTTATTAATGGGCATTTTGGTGGTTTTCAGTTTTTTGATAGTACTAATAATGTTGCAGTGAATCACTCTGTGCGTATGTTTCTCATTTGTGAAGTGACTTCAGGTGAAGTCCTCAAGGTGGTTTAGTGGTCAGAAGGTAAACTGGTTTAGCTTTATAAGCCATATATAATTACCTTTTTGAAGAATTGGTTCTAACTTTCAATTTAGTCTACAGCATTAAATAAAAAGAGGTAAGAGGACTCGATGTTCAAAAACTAGAGACCAGTGTTTTGAGTTCCTTGAATTGGCTATTTCTTGTCATCTCCACAGCCATTTTCAAGTTACCATGTTTTACTTGGAGGCTGGTCTTGGTGGTTCCACTCTTGCTCCCCTTCTACCTTTTTTTCAGAGTTGTCTCTCTTTTTCTGGCAATGTAAATTGAATTACATAATTTTGTCCCTCTCTCTACTGCTTATAATCCTTTGGTGGCTTCCCATTGTACTTAAGAGTGAAATCCAGGGTCATTAAAATGTGATTTGAGACCCTTGTGTTGTTGGGCTCATCTCTTTCTAGGTTCATTTCAGGGTACTCCCTACTTATTTACTCTACCTTAAGATAACGACATGTTTTGGGGGACAGTACCCTAAATGTGTTTGTTTAAAAAAACTTCTTTCCTCCTTCCTTTCTTTCGTTTGTTCATTTGTTCTAGAAATCCTTATACAGTATAGCAAACAGTAACCCATTTAATGTATGCATTTGGCCATTATTCCTTATCCTTTGATTTCCTGATTTTATGAACCGAGTAATATTAAAGTTATTGAAAATGAGTGCTTTTTCCCAAAGAACAAAAAGACAAAACTGAGTTACGTGTCAGGCACTGTCCTAGATACTGCGATAAACAAGGTTTCTTTTCTGTCCTCAAGGGACTTAAAATTTGTATGGAAACGTGTTAACAGAAAACTTAATGCAGTGTGATAATTGCTCTCTTTCTAATTCTTTGCTTTTCAACCTACTGTAAACTAGGTGCTACCTCTGTCTTTTCATTGAAATTACTCTACCTCAAGTTTTTATTGTATTTCACTTGCCAAACTCAGTGGACCATTTCGCAGATCTGGCCTTACTTGGCCTCTGTGCTTTATTTGAAACTTCTATTGTTCCCTGGTAAACTGTTGAAACTCTCTGTACCATGGGAACTTTTGTGACTCTACTTTTTTATGGCTCTATCTTTTTCCATTCCTACTTAGTCTCCTTAGGGTCTCCATCTAATGCTTAAATGTTGGTGATCCCTGTACTTTACATCACTGACAGTCATCTCTTCTCACTCTGCATGTCCTCAAATACTCCTATATGTACTCTGTTCTCCCAGACCTGTTGCCTGTTGGGCAGCTTCACTTGGATGGCCCACAAAAGCTCAATCTCATTTACTAAAGTTAATTTATTATCTTTGTCCCTAATGTGTATGCTGTACATACTCATCCTGATTCTGGGCAACATTATTCAAACAAGAGAGTCTTCTCAGCCTCCCTGATCCATCTTTTAATTTACTAGATCTTGTCAATTGTTTCTTTCTTTCTTTTTTACTTTAATTTTCATTTAATTTTATTTTTTGGTGGCGCTGTGTGGCTTGCAGGATCTTAGTTCCCCAAGCATTGAACCCGGGCCACCACAGTGATAGTGCTGAGTCCTAACCACTGGACCACCAGGGAATTCCCTGTCAATCCTTTCTATGTAATACATACCTTGTATCTAAAGGCACCAATAGCTTGTCTTAATTAGGCTCTTACTCAAAAAATAATATTTCAGATTTTTCAGTTAAATGTTACTATGATTTTTGATATTGTCAGTCTTTAATTGTTAACATTCTGATGTTACCTGATTGTGTTTTTATTTTTACAGTTCTAATCTGTGAACATGTTTTATTTCTATTTAGGGTCTTTAAATTTTCTCATCTGTGACTTAGTTGGAGTTTGTCTACTCATTTTACCACGTTTTCCACTTGTCACACATTTTTTTATTCCTTTGTTTCTCCTTTTGTGTTAGTAAAATATTTGTATTCTATTTTAAACTCTCAGCTTTATAGTTGTATGGTTTTTATTTTCCTTTTAGTTATTATCCTAGAGACTACAATATCCCTTTTTTTTTATTACAGTCTACCTTAAATTAGTAGGAAATTATTCATAAATCTTCTGAAATTTTGCCACTTAGGAAATTAGTCAGATAATCTTTTGATGGCTTAATTTCATGAATTTGTGCTATTGTCATATATTTTACTTCTACAATTTTTTTTTTTTTTTTTTTTTTGCGGTACGCGGGCCTCTCACCGCCGTGGCCTCTCCTGTTGCGGAGCACAGGCTCCGGACGCGCAGGCTCAGCGTCCATGGCTCACGGGCCCAGCCGCTCCGCAGCATGTGGGACCCTCCCGGACTGGGGCATGAACCCGTGTCCCCTGCATCAGCAGGCGGACTCTCA
Organism: Lagenorhynchus albirostris; assembly: GCF_949774975.1. Taxonomy (NCBI): domain Eukaryota; kingdom Metazoa; phylum Chordata; class Mammalia; order Artiodactyla; family Delphinidae; genus Lagenorhynchus; species Lagenorhynchus albirostris. Next base: position 21,535,697 of record NC_083113.1, on the reverse strand, counting down.
ACCACTGTGCCACCAGGGAAGCCCTCCCTGAAAAAATTTTATATATTTCCTCCTCTGTCTGCTTTTGGACTTTTCATCTTTGGTTTTTAGGCATTTGATTATGATGTGTCTAGACTTGGTTTTCCTTGTATTTAGCCTGCTTTGAACATGTAGTTTATTAAATCTGTAATTTGATGACTTGTCAGTTTAGAAAATTCTTATCTAGTCTGCAGATGCTGGTTTTATGTCATTGTCTCCTCTACTTTTGGTACTCTGGATACACATATTAGACATTTTCATTGTTTCATATATCTTACTCTCTTTTCTGTATTTTCTTGCTGCGTCTTGATCTGTATGCCATTTTGGATACCTTCTTCTGACCTGTATTCCTGTTAACTAATTCTGTTCTTATGTATCTAATCTACTGGTAAAATCCTTTTACTAAATGCTTAATCTCAGTTACAGTATTTATTCCAAGAATTTATGTTTTGACATTTCTTTAATGAATTCTAGGCCTGTTTTGACATCTTCAGCCTTCCCTCTGTTTCCATGAATATATTAATCATAAAAGTATGTCTTATAACTGCAGTATGTAAATTAAATGGAGCTCTGTTTCTATTTATTTTTTTCTCTTGATTTCTCATCAGCTGCTCCTGTTGTCATAGACTTCCTTGTAATTTTTGATTGGATGCCAGACATTGTAGTGAAAAATTGTAGACTCTTGATGATGTTACCTTCCTTCAAAGAGAGGTAAATTTTCTTTAAGCAGCCAGAGTACTAGTGGATCAACACAACTCAGTTGAGAGTTGGTTTTGGATTTTGTTAGGGCTGGTCTGTTTCAGTTTTGCTCTTATTCCTAGCATGTAGCCTTTGCTTCTAAGGCATAGCTCTAATTCCATATGGAGTATGTCTTTTTCATAGATTATGTGGTCATGTATTTGTAGTTTTGTTTCTCTTCGGTTCTGTTGCATTGGATTATTTGCCTGTAGTTGCACCAGTACCACACTTTCTTACTAGGACTTGATATAGTAAAATTTCTCTAGCTTTGTTGTTCTTGAAGATTACTTTTACTTGACCTTCTGCTTTTTCATGAATATTTTAAAAATCAGTTCTGCAGTACTCACAAAATAACCTTCTAGGGTTTTGTTTGTAGTGCATTGAATCTAAAGATCAGTTTGGGGAGCATTGACATGTTTACACCAATCCATGAACATGGTATATCTTTTTATTTAGTTCCTCTGTAACGTCCTTCAGTAGTTTAAGTATATAAATCTTGCATGTCTTTTACATTCATCTCTAGGTATTTGTTATTTTTCATTGCATTTTGTAATTTGCTGTTCATCTTTTGCTAGTTTATAGACATAATTTGCTAGTATATAGACATATACTTGATTTTTGTATACTGACTGTTAAATTTACTTGAATTCCATAATTGTTTATCTGTATATTTTGATAGTATGTTTATAGGTATAATCAGACACGTTGTCTGAATAATAGCAGTTGTCTTCTTTCCAGGTTGTTAGGCTTTAGTTTTATTTATTTGCCTTATTGAATGAAATAGGACCTTTAGTATAGTGTTGAATAAAAGTAGTGATAGTAGGCTTCCTTATCTAGTTCTGCGTATGAGGGGAACAGCTTTAAATATTTCACTGTTACAAATGATGTTTGCTGTAGACTTTTGGTAGATACTCTGAAAATAAGAAATGTTCTCCTATTCCTAGTCTGCTAGTTTTAACATGAATGGATATTGAATTTTATCAAATGCTTTTTCTCTGTTTTTTAAGATGGTAATGAGGTGAATTACTTTGATTTTTAAAAATACTGAAACACTATTACATTATTGGAGAAAGCTCCCTTGCTTATGTTGGTGTTTATCTTTTTATATATTGCCAGATTAAATTCATATTGTTTTGTTAAGGTATTTTGTTTCTGTGTCTATGAAAGATATTGGTCTGTAATTTTCTTTACTTGTAATGTCCACGTTAGGTTTTGGTTCCAGGGTCATGCTGACCTCATAAAACAACTATCATTTTTGTGTATTTTATAAAAAACTTTGTATGTTATTGGTATTGATTCTAACTTAAATATTTGGAATAATTTTCCAGTGAGGCTGTCTAGGCCTTGTATTTTCCTTGTATGGATTTTTTTTTTTGTTTTTTTGTTTTTTTGCGGTATGTGGGCCTCTCCCAGTTGTGGCCTCTCCCGTTGCGGAACACAGGCTCTGGACGCGCAGGCTCAGCGGCCATGGCTCACGGGCCCAGCCGTTCCGCAGCATGTGGGATCTTCCCGGACCGGGGCATGAACCCGTGTCCCCTGCATCGGCAGGTGGACTCTCAACCACTGTGCCACCAGGGAGGCCCCTTTGTATGGATATTTTAAAAGTTGGAAATATCTGTAGTTTTGGTAGTGATGTCTTTTTTTAAAATTCCTGTTATTTGCAATTTGTATGTGTCTTTTCTTCTTGATTTATCTTCTTAGGGGTTTATCAGTCTTAATCAGTCTTTTTAACGGACCAGTTTTAGACTATTGATTTTCCTTTTGTAAGTTGCTTTCTTACGTAAGTTGCTTTCTGCTTTTATGTTTTTCTTCCTTTTAATAATTTCCCACTGGCTGTAATTTTTTCTAGCTTTTTCAGATAAAAGCTCCTAGAGATGCAAAAGTCATTGATTTTTACTATTCTCTCTTTAGAATATATATTCTTTGAGTTTTAAAATTTTCTCTGATAATTACCTTAGGTACCACACACATTATGTTATTTTCATTATTAGTTAAAATATTTTCTAGTTTTTATTGAGATCTGTTTATTGACTCAGGAGTTTCTTAGAAACATGTTCCTTAATTTCCAAACACTGAGTAGGTAGGTATTTAGAATCTCCACTATGGTTGTAGATTTATCTTTTTCTCTATTTTTTCAACCTTTGCTTATGCATTTGAAATTATGCTATTTGGTGCATGCAAATTTAGGACTCTAATAAATTCCTGGTCAGTGGGCATTTTTATCAGTCTGAAATATTTTTATCTTTAGTGGTATTTCTTGCCTTAAGGTATCCTTTGTTGAATATTCGTATGGCTACATCAGCGTATTTTGCTTTGGCTTGTTTCCATGATATATCTTCTCATCTTTTCAATTTCTTTGTGTACAAAGTGTGTTTCTTATAACATCATATAGTTGTGGTTTTAAACACAACTGGACATCTTTTCCAGTCTGGATATCTTTTTCTTTTATCTAGGATATTCAGTCAGTTTCTGTATAATAGAATTACTGATATATTTAGTTTCATTTTTATCACCTTTCTACTTGACTTTTTATTTTAAAAATTGTAGTAGAATATGCTTAACAAAATTTGTCATTTAAATCATTTTAAGTATACATTTCAGTGGCATCGTGGTGCACATTGTGGTGCAGCCATCACCACTATCCAGCTCCAGAACTTGCAAAACTGACACTATCTATTAAACAATAACTCCCCATTATCCCTTCCCCTGTCCCCTGGTAACTACCATTATCTGTCTCTATGAATTTGATTACTTGAGTATCTCATATAAGTGGAATCATACAGTGTTTGTCCATTTGTACTGGCTTATTTCACTTAACATAATGTCTTCAAGGTTGATCCATATTACAGCATATATCAGAATTTCTTTTAAAGGCTGAATAATATTCCATTGTATGTGTATTGCACATTTTGTTATTCATTCATCCATCAGTGGACATGGGTTGGTTTCATTTTTTGGGTACTGTGAATAATGCTGCTGTGAACATGAGCGTACGAATATCTGTTTGAGTCCTTGCTTTCAATTCCCTTGGGTATATACCCAGAAGTGGAATTGCTGGATTATATGGTAATTCTGTGTTTCATTTTTGAGGAACCACCATACTATTTTCCACAGTGGCTGCTCCATTTTACATTCCCACCAACAGTGCACAAGAGTTCTAGGGTTCCAGTTTTTCCACATCCTTGCCAACATATCTTATTTTCTTTCTTTTTTTAATAGCTATCCTGATGGGTGTGAAGTGGTTTCTCATTGTCTATTTGACCCACTTTTATGTTCTTTTTTCTCTCTGCTTTTTTGGGCACGTTCCTTTGATTTAATCAGACACATTCTCTTGTATTTTCTCCCCTCTGTTAACTTGTTGAAGATACTTTCTTTTTCACCGTGGTACCTTAGTACTCTATTTTATGTATATGTTAGCACTAAATATACTGTATACTTTTACTAAGCTTTTTTTATTATCCTTTTTTATTGGGGAAATTTTTCCTAGAGATTGCAACATGCATTCATTCATCCCACTTCTTGCATTGTTGCTTCCATGCATTTTAATTCTGTGTTTAACACTACAATACAGTATTTAAATGTTCTATGTGATCAATACTGATTTATCTGTACCTTTTAAAAAATTACCTGTACAGTTGCTCTTTACTTCTTTCTGCTTTTCTATTGCTCCAAATACTTCTTGCAGTAGTTCTTTTTTCCCTTTAGCTTTATTGAGACATAATTAACATATATTGTTGTGTAAGTTTCAGGTATACAGTGTGTTGTTTTGATACATTTATATATTGCACAGTGATTACCACCTTAGCTTGTTAGCTAACACCTCTGTCACATGACATAATTACCTGTAGTATTTCTTCCAGTGAAAATCTGCTGGTGCAGAATTCTGTTTCTGTGTGAAAATGTTTTTATTTTTCCTTCATGTTGGAGGATCTATTTGCTCTGTACATGATTATAGATTTTCAGTTATTTTTTTCCAACACTTGAAGATTTTATCCTATTTTCCAGTTTGTGTCATTTTTTTTGTTGAAGTTAGCTTGAGCTCTGACTCTTGTTGCTTCTTTGAAGGTACTGTATCTCTTCCCTGCTCTTTCTCCCTCATGCCGATTATAACATTTTTTCTTCGGTTTTCATCAGTGAAACTATGTTGTGCCTTTATATAATTTTAAAAAAAAAGTCTCTTGCTTGAGATTCTTAGAGCTTCTCAAATCTGTTGGTTAATACCTTTCTCTCATTTTTAGGAAATCATGTCAAGATCTGTTCAGATACCGCTTCTACCACATTCTCTCTTCCCTCTCTTTGTGGATCTTCAGTTATACGGTGTTTCATATGTCTCTTACTGGTCTTTTCTGTATTTTCAATGTTTTCTTTTTAAATCTCTGGGCTTTATTTATGGTATTTTTTATCAATGTGTCATCCAGTTCAAAATTCTGACTTTTGTGTTTAATCTCCTGTTAACACTGTTTATTGAGCTCATTTTAGACGTTTCAGTTAAAGATTATCCTTTTGATTCTTTTCTTGTATAGATAATCTCTAGTGAAATGTGCCATCTTTTCATGTATTTCTTCTATTTTCTTGAACATGTTAATAGTTATATTTTAATGTTTTAGTTTATTAACTCCAGTATATAGATAGCATATTTATTTGGTTTTGTTTTGTGTTGTTTTTCTTCTTGATGTTTGTTCGTATGGCCCTATTTCTTGGTAACTTGGTTAGTTTTAGTTAAATGTTAGAAATGTAAATACTCCTGAAGTATTTACAATTAAATATTAATATTTTAGTATCTTTAAAATTGTAGATACTCCTGAAGATGATATCTTTCTCTGGAGAAGTTTCACCCTTTCTTCTGCTAGGTTGATAAAGTAGGAGTTGGATACCTTAATCCAGGCAGGTACTGAATGGAGTGCAGGGTGGGTTTTGTTTTAGTAAGGTATCAGCCACCTTTGATTCCTTCTTATCTTTCATCTGAAAACCTAGTTTGTTCACCACATTTCTTTTCTTAAAGGCTTCTGAAGTTTTGTTTCATCAGTTCCCTGAGCTCTGCTTTTCACACTTTCAGTTTAGCTTTTTGGCCTTTTCAGCTTCAGAATTTGGCACATCACAAGAAGAAAACAACCATATGCTTAAGACCGCTCATGTCGCTGATTTTGTTATTACAGCCTTCTCAAGACTACTTTAAATTTCTGCTCAGGAAAAACATAGTTCTCAGCCTCTTCCCTGTGCCTAGAGTTGTCCAAGAAAAAAGGATCAACTCACTTCTCCACAGTTACCTCCTGAATTTTAGTCCCTCTTGTTCTCATTGCTTTGGCAATTCTTAGATGCCTTTTAAGAGATGATTTTATATTCATCTAGCTTTTCTAGTTTTCAGAGAGATTATTGGTTTGTTATCAGCTTTTTCTCCCTACTTGGAGGTAGAAGTCTGGAATGAGTTAAGCTACATAGCTACTTGCAGTGATTTAGTATTAATTTTGCTATAGTCTCACTGATAGTTGGCAGTGTTACTTTAAAATAAAAATTTATTCCTGTAATTGGTGCAGGGTGGCATTTCAATTTGTTTTGTCACTTGTAAGGATATTTTTTCCCCGTCATTCTACTGTTATCTTTAATGAATTATTTGTTTTCTTTGAGATCCTCACAGGCATATTCTCATTTCTACGTAGCAAGCTTACTTATGAAGCTTTCTTAATCAGTTACAAACCACAGAAATGAAAGTTTGGAAAATATTTACTATAAGAAGTCAGGAGGAACTAGGGTAGAGTTATTTTATTTGTGTGTGTGTGTTTTGTTTTCTTGTACATTTATGTTGTTACTTCGTAGACCAGCTTTGTTAGATTTAGCTTGTGCAAATCCCTTTGTGGTCACCTTTTCGGGTCCAGTATCTGTAATCACCTCAATCTCTGTCTGGGCCCAGGGTAAACTTGATGGGCCCAATTAGTGTGGATCCTCTGCATTCACACTGGTTGCAGATGGAGAAATGGGGTCCTCTGCCTATTGTAGATGAGAGGAGGGCGGGGTTTTAGGGAGTAAGGTGTGGGAATGGAGAGGAAATGATTGATATCTCTAGTGAAACAATAGACAGGCAAACTACAATTCAGGCAGTATGTCACATTCAGAAATACGGGTCACAATCTCCTGTCTGCAATTCAGAAGTCTTAAAAAACTGAAAACAAAGTTATTTCTAAGTTTTTTGTCATATTCATTTGTCAGTGGAACTGATTTGAGTGAGGCATTTTATTCCACTTTGAACATTCATATATTTCCTTGCAAGTGTTCTGCAAAGTATGATACGTGTAATGTATTACCTTACTAAATTACAAAAAGTTCTAAATTGAGAAACATTTTTTCCTGAGGTTTTTGGCTAAGTGATTGTAGACCTATACTTCTTTAAAAGGACTTGTTGCACACTTACTGTATGGCGGTGAGTACATTGGTGAATAAAGTAGATCTGGCCCATATCTCATTGCTCTTTCATCCAGTACAGTTAGAGTTTCCTGGATATCTAATTCAAATAATACCAGAAACAGAACCCTCCAAACATGTCAGTGGCTTCATTCCTAGAAATATCGCTGGATGTAATATATGTTGTCAGTCTTAACTACTTCCAATGTGATAATGGAAAAGAATATGAAAAAGAATGTCTGTATATGTATAACTGAATCACTTTGCTGTACAGCAGAAATTAACACAGCAGTGTAAATTAACTATACTTCAATAAAATTAAAAAAAAATTTCCAGTGTAAGAAAACTGTATATTTATTAGAATACTTGGTATTATGAATAATAAATAATTGAAAAGAGCCCTAACTTGTAGGTAAAACTAACAAGGGAATGAGAAGTACAATACCAGAGGATGTTAGACGTGGTTCCAATATTTGTGTAAAAAGAAAGACTGTGTTTGACTATGAGAAATGCATTAGAAGCCTGGGTAGGAGAAAACAGGGCTAAATGTAAAAGTAAGGATTAAGATGATAATTTTGATTCCATCCGATCTACATTTTGGAAAAAAAACGTTTAAGTGTTTTAACAGTGGCTTATAATTGGAGTTAACTTTTGGTAGTAGAAGGCCCACCTTTGTTATTTTCACTTTTCAGCATATTTAAAAAGTAAATTTGTTTTTATACAGAAATACTCAGTTTATTGTAGTTTATTACTGCTTATTGCTATTTATTTTTTAGGAACCTGTAGTCATTTCCTCCTTTCTTTGCAGAGAGGCTTATTTAAAAGACCTGTAATGTTTTACTAATTTTGTTGAAGTGTACTTCTTATATATTTTGGTAATGACATTTATACATCTATTTGATTGACAATATGTCCTTTAAGAAATTATTTTCAACCATTTAAGATAATAGTGCATGTCCAGTATCTATTGGTCTTAGCCACCACTGATAATTTTTTCCTTTTTGACTCAGCAGCCTTAAAATTATATGATCTGTTTTGAAGACATAATCTAGCAAGAGAAGCAAACCAGGTAAATGTAGACAGCTCGGATTAGTACAATCCTCAGATTGTTAATTCATACATTAACCTGTACAGGGATAATTTGAAATTGCAATACAGTGAGAAAAGTTTTAGAAGTGAAGTGAAGCATTTTTGAGAGAAGTACATGCAAACTTACCCTTTTAGGCTTTCTATTCTAGTCTAGTTTTAATGTGGCATTGTTTTTACCCTGGAAAACTCCTAGGTTGATGCCCCCTTGTGGTCTGTTACTGGAACAAATAGCACAGATGGAAATAAGTAATGGAGGTCTTAATACATGTTAAGTCATTCATTCCTTTCTTTATAATAATTTTTTAAAAGTGGCTTCTGAGGAAAAACAGCAAAGGAAAATTATTCCTGTATTCTATATAGTTCATTGGTTTTAAAACTTACCAAGTATTTTGTAACTGAATGCACATATATGTTAGGTGGACACTGAACTAAAGAAAAATAGGTTGTTGGGTAGGCTATCATTGTTATCCTGGGCATCTAACTCGATTAGTTAAAAGTGCCTTAAAAATATGATAAGATGTGATAGTAATTATAAGGCTATCCCACTACCCTCCCCCCCCGAACACACACACACACACACACACACACACACACACACACACACACACACACACACACACACACACACACACACACACACACACACACACACACACACACACACACACACACACGTAAATGGGGTTTGGGAAAACTTGTTGTTTATACTTTGCTTGACCTGAGAGGGCCAGGAGTTGTATGAGGCATTGGAAGGAATAAAGATTTTTGTTAGTGTATTGGTCAGTTTAAGCTTATTTGCTTTTCCTGACATTATTGGCAAGGTCTCATTAGTGTGTGAGAGTGGATTTGTGGAGGAAGTGGAGAAGTAGCAGCATCAGTCAGTGTTTTAAGAAAGACTGCAGATATAAACAGCTGCTTTTCCTTTTACCCAGTAAGACTCATGATGGTTGAAAGCAGTCTAATACAGTGAGTATGGGCTTTGAGATTAGATAGACCTGCTTTTTTTCTCTTCTTTCTTTTTTTTTTTTTTTTTTTTTTTTTTTGCGGTACGCGGGCCTCTCACTGTCATGGCCTCTCCCGTTGCGGAGCACAGGCTCCAGACGGACGGGCCCAGCCGCTCCGCGTGGGATCCTCCCGGACCGGGGCACGAACCTGTGTCCCCTGCGTCAGCAGGCGGACTCCCAACCACTGCGCCACCAGGGAAGCCCTAGACCTGGTTTTAAAACTGATTTTATCTCTTATCAGTTCTTGGGCAGTTATATAATATTGGGGAAGTTACTCCATCTCTGAAATAGGTTTCTTCTCTTTAAGAAGAGGTTAAGACCCACCTAATTGAACTGTTTCATCATATGAAGTCTTGGCATTTACCACTGTTACTATTACTTCTTAGGGAAGGGGCAATTTTGAATTATAAAGAAAGTGTACCGTAGGATTTTGACTCTTAGGCCATAGGTAAAGACCCCTAATGGTAGAATGAATGTGTCTTTTAAGTGGTAAATCAGTTCATAGTCGTTTTTCTTTAGTGCAGACTTAGTGTTGTGCTACTGCAGAAGTACATATTTTATAAATTTTTGGCTATAAGTGTGATTATACTAAAGAATTTACTAGGTCAGTTATTTTAATACTTGAAGCCTACTAACCATTTATTTTTGTTTGTTTGTTTGTTTTTGTTTTTTTTGTGGTACGCGGGCCTCTCACTGTTGTGGCCTCTCCCGTTGCGGAGCACAGGCTCCGGACGCGCAGGCTCAGCGGCCATGGCTCAGGGGCCCAGCTGCTCCTTGGCATGTGGGATCTTCCCGGACTGGGGCATGAACCCGCATCCCCTGCATCGGCAGGCGGACTCTCAACCACTGCGCCACCAGGGAAGCTCCTAACCATTTATTTTTATAAAAATGATTCAATAAGTTTTTTTGCTTTAGGAGTAATAGTTGCATGTTTTGGCAGATTAACTTAAAAAAATAAACTAGTATTGTTCCTCGATTGCCATCTTATTTTAAAAAAGCTTGTGTGAAGGACAACAAAGTAATGAAATGTTTTTTATTGTTTTGCTTTTAGAACCAGGCTCACTATCTTAGTCACTTTATTTAATAATAATTAATCTGAGTCCATTTCAGAAGAAATAAGGTTATTTGGAGTTATTTAACTTAACAGAAAAAAAAGATTTTAAAACCCAGATAAGTTCAACTTTGAATCATAAGATTTTATCCTTTCCACAAATTTCCTTGGCAGCTAAGCGGTAAAAATTTACTAATTTTTTTCTTTTTGAATAATTTGCTATAAAAAAGAAAACTAGAAAGATATCTCAAATACAAATACAGCTGCTTGGGTTCAAATGTTTGTTGGAATTAGGTGGACTATAAATCATGTAAACAAAGATTTAACTGTAGACGTACCATCAGAAGTCTATTATATGTATTCATACCTGCCTCTTTCATGTTTTCCTTTATTTCTTGGGTTCTCAAAATATCTAGCCTACATTTGGATAATGTCTAACTGAAGACTCTTGTTCCAAACCCTGGATGAAACTAATAAAGACTTTAATGAAGGCAGTACTTTGGTGGTGAAAATTTCTCTTGTAAATTATGAAATGGATTTTTGGTTTTTTATCCGTGAATATCTTGGGGACACTTATTTTAGGAAAGAAAAGGGATGGGGGAAAGATAGCTACAGCAAAGTGGAGAGTTAAATAGTGAAGGGTGATGGCAAGAATACATGCCATTCTACCAGGAACTTGTTTTTTAAACATAAAAAGCATATGTGCCAAATTTACATATTTACTAATTAAAAAGGCTTCCTGGAAACATTAAGTAGACTTATCTTCTATAACCTTTAACATTGTCACTAATGGATATTGCATAGAAAATTTCATCGAAGGTTCTCTAAATAATGTAAATGATTATGAATATGTAACTAGTTAATATGCAGCTACGAAAGGATTATCATGTAGAGGTTAATGAACATTCTGCTCTTATGGTTTGCAGGGCTTTTCTTTTTGTGCTTTTGGCTCACTTCATGCTTGGAAACACATGCATTGGGATTGGAAAGCATCCTGACTGTTTTTGGGTCTCATCTTTTAATAGGGTTGTTAAATAGAAACTTTATAAAAAGGATTTCATGAAGATTTTTTTTTCTTTTCAATTTACATTTAATTCTGTTTGTCTATTTTATAATTACTGCCGAATCAGAAACAGTGAAATGGATTGATGTAGTTTTAGCCTGGCTCTTCCAGATGTAAAGTCAGTACTCTATTGTACATTATCACTGTTATTAAGTGTTGCTGTGTGATTGATACTTACTGAGAGATCTTTATTCTAAAACCGACTTTTTATGCTGAGTTAATGTGTAGTATGGTTGGGTATCTGATTACAGCATGCATTTTGGTACAGAATTGCTGCCTTAGTATTTATTTAAAATGTCCTAAAGGATGACATTTACGTCAGGAATTAAATGTTATAAAATAGAGGAATTTAGTGACAGGCCAAAAAAAAAAGACTTGTGATTTTTGGGTGAAACATGGAGCTTATATAAGATACAATATTGGTATTTAGAACAGTGAACAAGAGCAGTGTTTCAAACCATGTAATACTGCTGTGTCTTTCATGTGACATTACATTAAGCATATTGGTTTTTATCCCTTAGTTTCTCTGTCTCTAAAATGGTGCTACAGTATTTGAGATGACTGTTTAAAAATTTTTATTAATGGGCAGTTTAAAAACATTAGTAATCTTTGAAAACAGTGCTGTTTTTTTCTTTTTAAATTGCCATTCACGTGTTCTTTTTTTCCTTACTGGTTAGTGTTCTTAATTTGTTTTCTGAGCATTTTAAGAATCTGTTGAAATATCTCCAAGGAAAACAAATAAATAGCTTTTATGTTTAATTTCATTGTTTTAGTATTACAAGCATAGCTTAAGCTGGCTGTGAAGTGCTTAAAATTTTATCATAATTCACTGGGGGGCCAAATTGGCTGTTCAGAGCATCTCTTTATCCCAAGTATTTCTTCTTGAAATGTAGTAGAAAAATATCACTGTACTCATTTTCAGTGCATCAGAATAAAAATTACAGGTGAAAACATTTGGAGATATACTGACAAAATAAAGTACTTTCACTACTGTCTTTTTTTTAACTGATGAAATGTGGATGTTACATTGGTTTCTTGTTATTTATAACATTTGTGTATTCTACAAAATATGTAACATTGAAAACAGGCCTGCAGATTGTACAAAATACTAGTTATCTTATATCATATGTCACCTAATAGTTATGAAGCGGGTTTTGTACCAAAGTATGAATCGGAAAGCTGTAATTTGTTCTGCAGTTATCAGCCTGCGTTAGAGGGGTATGATAAAGTGTGCTGCTTAAAAACTAACATTCACATCTCTGTGCATTTGACAAATAAAAATGTATATTGAGGTGCTTTTAAATCTGTAAAGCCACTGTTGTAGTTTTCTGATAGAATGATTTTGTAGCTTTGTGCATAGCCCTGTTTTTTCATGAGTAGTTATCTGTTTTCATGACAGGTGGTCACTAACTGCCAAGAGAAAATCCAGCATTGGTGAGTGAAAGATGGTTTTATTACATTTCTGAAATACTAATGAGGTCATCTATTTGTATTTAAATAAAGCATACACATTTTTTGTGTCCCATAATTGAATTCTTCTAGTAATCTCCATTTTGAATCCTTTTGATACTAATTTATAGTGTCTTTCATCGTTTACTGAATTACATGTTCCCTGATTTCCTGAAGTTGTGTCACCATTTGTGTTTATTCTAATTGCTTTCTTTTTTCCTTTCTTTTCTTGTCTTTTTTTTTTTTTTTTTAAAGTTAGAATAGTGTTACTATCATTATGAAGTGGAGACAGGAATTTTTGAATCTGACTAATTATAGCTCTATTTGGGGACTATTTTTTATATATGTAGTAGAATAATAATTTGAATCAGTTGTTTTAAAATAATGATGGAAATATGCACAGATACGTTTTCCCAAAGTTTGAAAAATCTAATTAAGTGCCTGCATCTCAGAACTTGATTTAGAGACCACACTTTTCTAGAGTGCAGAGAGAAAGCAAGCATATCTATTTTAATGTGCTAATCTATAGTTAATAGGACAATGCTTGGTAAATAACACACTTTCCTGTGTCTTGTGAGGAAAATGCTCAATTTAATGGTGAATAAAATCTTATGAGTTGTCATGAGGTATAGCTGTTGATCTTACAGATACCAAATTACAATATATCCATGCTGTGTTTACGAAGATTTTAGTGAGAGAACAACAAGAGCTGTCTTGATTATTGTCTGCAGGGTTATTGCAAAATCATGGTAACCGCCCCTTTAGCGGTGAGATTAAACCTTTGGTTATACACCATCAAGCATATAATATTTTAAATTTATTTTAAGAGGCTTTTTCTTCATGCCTGAGAGATCTCCAAGGAAATAATTTATAGTTAGTGTATATCAAATGTTTTTTGGTTTAAATGCACATAGGCTGCAGGCAGTGGATAAGAGTGAAAATCGGTGCAATCTGTACACATCATTTTATTAAATTCTGACTTTTGGCTTGCAGAAATAATCTAAAACTAAATAATACCCACTTTATAAATAAAAATTCAGGGACTTCATTAATTTTCAATAAATGCAGAGTTGTAGTTGCATCCACTGGTGGTTTAAGTCTGTCAGTATATCCATAATGGACCATTTGCTTTTCATTTTACATTCAGTCCAGGTTAAAACTTGAAATGTGAGTCCTTGGTCAAGGAATTAACCATTTTCCCCCTGCTAATTTGGCCAAATTCCCAAGGGAAGTTTTATTAATGTGGACTTTATTGGTTTTGGTAAGGAATTCACGAAATTAGTAAAAGGTTGATTCACTCAGAATAGATACTAATTTACACAAATGTGTGACTAACAACTTGCTTCTGGTTTAAGATAATTTCCCTACCAGACTGAGAATTCTTTAAGGCTAAGGGACATGTTTTCATCCTTTTATCCACAGCACCTCCTATTGTGTTTGGCACATTATAGGTACTTAATAAATGTTTGAGTAAGTAAAGACCAAATATTTGCTTAATTTTTGTATAACGTTTTTATAAGTGCTATAGCAGTACCCAAATCTGATGAGCTTGACAGACAGAAATGCAACATTTACTTCAAGGCAGGTTCACATGACTCAGTCTCAATTTCCAGTTTTCCATAGCTCTCCAAACTAAAGCAGCTTAGCATATTTACCTTCACATATCTTAAAGTAATATAGTACCTTATCTATACATTAAACAATTAAAATAATTTTTTCCACTTAGAATTTGCTTTTTCCTCTGAATTATTTTTAATATGGCTCAGGAAGCAGACTTCTATGTTTGTTTTTAATGAGGGTCTGATATTGCTAGAATCCAAATGGCCAGTGAATTCACGAATTTATTATATTAAAAAACTGAAACCAAGTGTCTCCAATTCCTCTGAAAGCCAGGAAATTGCTATTAGGGAGCATTGTGGAATTCTTGTGATGTTTTTATTATCTTAATTCCACAAACAACGATTGAGTTTCTGCCATATGCCAGTATTATGCTGCTGTTTGGAACTGAAAGACCCTGCCACGGAGAAATTCATAGTTGGGCACTAAACAGGGAAATCACAATAATTTTGTGCTATTTGGTTAGAGATAGGAAGCAAGAACAGAGACTGGAGCTATTTTTAAGGGTGTCCCATGCATCGCTTTTAAAAGCATGTTGCTTTTCACTCTAACCTTTGGCATTAGCATAGTCTAAGATACAATTCATGTACCTAAGTTACCCTTCTTTATGAGTATATACCAATATAATGAGGAGCAAAATAACATGTTTTTTTAAAAAATGTAGTCTTACGCTAGTGATGTTTACGCTCATTTGTGCAATTTTAAAGGGTGCTTTAAGGGATGAGTATGAATATTTTACCTTAAAATTTTTCTTAAGAATGTAGGCCACAAAGTAAAAATATTTGTAGAAATGTAGGAGTAAAAATGGTCTGGGGCAATGGAGTCTGACCCCAGAAATCTCTTCCAGAAAATTAATTTAAATTCCAGAACTTTGGTGATCTAAAGACAT
The DNA here is from genome assembly GCF_949774975.1 of Lagenorhynchus albirostris. Lineage (NCBI taxonomy): Eukaryota > Metazoa > Chordata > Mammalia > Artiodactyla > Delphinidae > Lagenorhynchus > Lagenorhynchus albirostris. The sequence continues at coordinate 21,520,383 of NC_083113.1, read as the reverse complement.
TTATAGTATTTGTTTAATTAATAACAGATAAAAAGGAAATGTTTGAGCCTAATAGTTGAGAATTTGTGCATCACTTTTAGAGCTAATAGTGGTTTTCAATTTAATGAAGATTTAAGAACATTTTTAGGTACAACTTTTTTTCCTTATATCCTTTTTACTTAGGAAATAAGGCATTATAAAATCCACACACTATTTTCTCATTAAAATGTGGATATACTTCCTAGTGTTTGATCCACTAGGGGCTGATTATTCTGTTTGTAGACTATTTGTAATTTTTAATCTTTTAAATTCTTCCCTAAAGAACATGGGATTTGGAGCCACAGACCTACATTTGAATCCTATCATTTACTAACTTTGTCACCTTGGGTGAATGACTGAGATTTTTAGTTTTCTTTTTGTAAAGTGATGATGATAACTACTTAACTTGAAGGTAAAGTGTTAGACAATGTCTATGGAACATCCACACTGGCACTCAATAAATATCAATAGTAACTCTGAAATCTTTTTTGAAAAGTTTAACGAATTGTCAGGTGAAGAAAGAAGGAAAAACCAAAAAACCCTCCAAAGCTTTGTAAATATTCCTGAATATTTTGTATTCACGCCGTTATCTTCTTATATCATGATGTAGAGATGGCTTCCTGAGTGGTATTGTTAAAGCTTTATATTAATGTTTTTAAATAACTTTTATTATGAAGAATTTCAAACAAAGGGTGACAGAGTTCTGTACTGAACCCACATGTACCCATCACTCAGATTCAATGATTATCAACTCATGATTGCATCTGAACTGTTTGTTTCCTTTTAAAATAGCCTATCCTACCCTCTACCCCCACCTCCATTTTGACATTACTCTGAAGCATTTCATTTCATCTGGAAATATTTCAGTATATATCCTAAAGACATAGAAGATTGCATATTAGCTGTTTAAATTTTAAATTTTAAATTGGGCAGTATATTTATATAGTTCAAACTTTAAGAAGTACAAAAGGGTATAAATGGTATGTAGTTTCCCTCTTACCCTTGTCTTCCAGTTCTCACTTCTCTTCTTGGTAAACGACTGCTCTTTACCAGTTCCCTGCGAATCTTTTCAGAAATTATTTGCACAAGGGGTGTGTGTATGTATGTGTGTGTGTGTGTGTGTGTGTATGTACTTATATGTATGTGTATTCATCCACATATTTATATATATTATGCTCCCACTCTTTGATAAAAATGAAATCACACTGTACACTGTACATTTAATACTCTACTTTGGAGATTGTTTTCAGTCATTAATTAACTCCTATTCTTTATGTTCCCGTGAACTTCATTGTGTGTCAAATGTCTGATTTTTAGAGTTACCAAATATTTTTTGGTACTTATTTTTTTTAAATAAATAATCGCCACGTGACTGAGAGTATGACTTATACAACTCAAAATACATCCTTGCTAAGCTGTTGTATCCATTATTTATTGTTCTTTAATAAAATTACTCCAAAATATACTGGCTTAAAACAGCAACCATTTACCTATATATGGTTCTTTGGTTGTGCATATTGGACTGAACTTACCTCTGTTGTTTTCTTCTGATCTTGTTTGGGTTCACTCGTGTGGTTGCAGCCTTTTGGTAGCTGGGTTGCCCAAAATGGCCTCGCCCACAGTCTGGTGGCTAGTGCTTGGCTGTTAGCTGGGCCTCACTCTCCATGTGCTCTTTTATCTTGCTTACTTTACATGATGCTATAAGGGCAGCAAGAATGGAAGCTGCAAGGCCACATTCTGTTGGTGAGAGGAACTCATAAAACTAGACCAAATTCAAAAGGTGGGGAAATAGACTCCACATGTTGGTGGGAGGAGTGACAAAAAATTTATGGTCATTTTTAATGCACTATAGATGACTTCTGTTGAACATGCCCCACAGAAAAAAGAAGTCTCATTACTTGTGTTGATTTGTGAGAATTAAATGGAATATGGTATCTGATGCCTGGCACATACAAATCATCTGTATGTTAGGCACTGTTTGTAATCATAAATTATATGCATATGAATTGTGTAAAAAAAAAAGTCTTGTTTCCTGTAAATTATCTTGAGAATTTTAAGTAGTAAAGATATCTATGAAATTACCTGAAGCAAACTTAAATGAAAATATAGAAAAAGCTATTTTATATTGCTCAGATGTTTAATTTTAGAAAGAATAGCTTTAAATTTGGATGTAAAATTTCTGAAGCATGTGAATTTTGAGAGGGGGGATTGTAAAGCAAACTTGACATTTTTTATTTTTCAAAGGAAACTGGAAAAAAATAGTATTTTAAGAAAAGTAATTAGTTTCTAGCATAGGTTATAGTCAAAGTATATAGTGAGAAATAACCAAGAGATCATGCCTAAATAGTTAAAAATCACAGGTGAAGATTTGATGATTTTTCTTTCTTTCTTTCTTTCTTTCTTTCTCGCTCTCTCTTTCCTTCTTTATTCTTTCTTTCCTTCTCTTTCTTTCTTTTTTCTTTCTTTCTTTCTCTTTCTCCCTTTCTCTCTCTCTTTCTCTCACTCTTTCTTTCTCTCCCTCCCCCCACCCCCCCTTTTCTTTCTTTCAGTTCCTCTTTCTAGTTAGTCAGTACAAATGGGTGACTATCTATATCTACATCTGATGTTTTTGAGGGATACCTTGCCCCACAAAAGCACTGAACAATGCTGTGGTTTTGTAGTGTGTTTCTCATGAATTACCTGAAACAGTGTTTTCTTGACTTGCCTTCATATGCTTATATAAAATTTATTTTTTATGCATACTATATGAAATATTGATCTGCATACCTTTAATACTTTAAAAACATTTATTCATGATGATGAGTTCACTCCTCAATATTAGGTAAGTTTGGCAACCATATTTTTCAGAGTCTTCATTATACTGACCACAAAGTTTTCAGTCACTGTTTTGTACAGGCCCTCTGGGCTTTTTTATTTTTATGTGTCATAAAATCTTCCAATTTTCTGAAGATGTTACATACTTTTGTTGGGATTTCTGTTGTTATTTATGAAAATGTCTTTAGGGGCAAGGGCAAGAGGCAGGAATCATATATAAAAACCCCCTTCTCTGTCATTCTTCAGTTTTTTTTTTCTGGTGTCATGTTTTAGTACATGGGTTGGGATGTTAAGTAAGTTTTGAAATTTTTGTGTATGATGTTTCAAAGCAAATTAAGATGAAAAAAAGATTCAAGTTGAATGTTTTAAGAATGATTTTTTAAGAAACAAAATCTGTATTAAGTTTAAAATTTTTTATTCTGAATATAAAATGAATACATATTTACTGAAAGGTAGAAATAAAAGAATAAAGATAAACTTACTCATAATTCTGAAGAGAAGCTAATTCTCTCCCTCTCGCTTTTTAAGACATTTTGTTTTATTCCCTTCAGCTTCTTAATTCTTGTTTGTGTCACTGTGGTCAAATTGTAAATGCTTAGGGTGTTTTTCTTTTCTTTTTTAAAAGAGTTAATTATTTTTAAACTGTAATTAGAATTTGTTAACTTCTAGGAGTCCCCTCACCTTTGTATCATGTTTTTGGAAAAACCACACTAGTTTAATACTTAACGCATTTCTGAAAATAAAAGGCAAAATGATATGTTATAGGGGAATTTTTTTCCCCCAAAGAGTTTAAGCTATTATAAAAAAAGAAAAAAATCCCTAATGACATCTCATCATTTAGACCATAGTCTTTGAATGTATTTCCAGTGTCTGTATATTTTGGTTCACAGTTTCTCACAGTCAGCTTAAGTCCAGTGAGTATTTTGATATATCTGATTGAGGCTACACCTCAATGCAGTTTGGACACCTCATGATTTTTCATCTTTGTCTTGACCGTATTAGTTTTGAAAACTACATTTCTTTGCACTCTGATTTTTTTCGGTTTTCGTTCATTTTTATTTATTTTATAAAATGAGAGCAGCATGCAATAAAACTTTCAAGCACAGAGCACTGAGGATGAAGGGTAAATATTGCAGCAACAATGCTTGACTGAGAGGTGTATCATTCAGTGATAGTCTAGAGTTCATGCTCTTGTTTTGAGATACAAAAGTCTAAATTCTGATGTACTAAAGACAAAAGAAGTTGTGACTGTCAGTGTATGACTAAGGAAAATGTAAGCTGTAAAAAAATTAGGCATGTTTACAATTTAACTTTTTTACTAATTTATTTTGAACTCATGACCAAATTGGTGATAGTTTTCCCATTTTTCTTTTTATTTAAATCAAGCAAGTTATAGATAATTTTGAGGATTTTATGTATTTGGTGCATTCAAAGCCAGGATTGCTATTTTTTTCCTCATGTAAGACCTCTTGAAAGAAACAGTAACCTCAAGGGATCTACTGAAATTTATGCAAAATATAAGGCCTTTTTCTCAGGAAAAGATCTAGAGTTTTTATCAGTTTTTTATAGGTATCAGTGACCATAAAGGGTTATGAACAACAAACAAAAGTTTCCGTTTTTTCTAAAGTATAGAAATATACTTTATTTCTATAAAGAAATTGAAATTCAATTTCAAGAAATTGAAATGATAAAACTTATAAATTATGCTTAGATTTAAGTAGAAACTGGCACAAACATTCAGAGCTTAAGTCAGTTATAAATTATCACATCTAAAGTCATCTTTTCTTAAAAGTCTCCTGATGTGTTACAGAAATATGTATCAGTTGTAGAAAATTTGGAAAATAAAATAAAAATTGCCTATAAACCTATCACCTAAAGCTAAGACTTGGGCACTTTGAGGGCATTTCTTTCACACTTAGAGTAATGTGTTTTTATATAACTTTTAAACTTTCTTATGTTGAATTCACATCTCATTCTATTCTCAGAGCAAAAGAATACTGATGAAGAAACAGGTACCAATGATAACTGACAAGTGTGAAGTTAAATGTGCATGGTTGTTGGTGGAGGGCACAAATTCCTCTCTCCCACCTTTGCTGTGTAAAGTTTTCTGATAGACTTATAAAATATAAAGAACATGGATTATTTCATCAGCATCTTCTGATATGTTTCCTAGGTATGAGTTGAGAAAAAGGAATATGAGACCGTATTGCCTGAATTTTGAATACTATCATTTATCTTGATAGTATTTTATTTTGCCATGACCATTTTTTTAAATGCTGTTGATTTAATACAGATACATTTAAATTGTTAAAAGTGTTCCCCTTCCCATCAGATTGCAGAAGGCACAACAATGTAGATCTGTCTTTCAAGAATGTTTTTATTGCTTAATATAACCTTGATAATTTATGCTGTTTAAGAGGATACTTCAAAAAAAATCAGTAATTCCTTTCTTTAGAAACGAGAAGATTTCTCTCTTTACAATGCCCGAATTCAGTATTCCTCTATTTTCTTAATTTTTGAGGTAAAAACCGAGGCATCCGTCAAGCCAGTGGATCTTTAACAGAAAAGCATTGCAAAAAAAAAAAAGACATGCTATATTTGAGTGATGATCCCTGCAGCATATGGCATAAGGCTTGGTTGCAGAGCAGGCACTCAATAAATGGTGAATTGAAGTGAAACAAAGGTTTCTTGGATGTTTAATGGGACATTCTAGAGTGGGTATGATGGACTGAAAATCATTTTTAAAGAAGATTGTATATTTATTCATATATATTCCAAAATCTTTGGGTTTTATAATTTCTTAAATTAAAAACTTAAAAGCATTAACTCTGCCCCAGATCAGCCCGAATATTAATACTAATGTAAAGCCCTTTCCCTTTTTTCCCTTTAAGCATCTCTTTGTGTTTTCTGCTTTTTTGTTTAGGATATTAGGTAAAGAGAATGATAGAGAAGATTTTTTTAAAATGGGCTTAATGTCTATTTTCTGCCTATTCCAACTTCATACATTAAAGTGAAAATTAACAAAATTTTATTTCAGTGATTTGTTTTATTTTCCTTTTTTATTATTGAAAGCTGGAAATTGGAGTCTTTAATCACTTGTCTCAAAGAAGGGATGTAGAACTTTTTCTTTTGCTTTACAAAGATTTTCTTTTATCCTTTGCATTTAAGAAGAGGACTAAAAATAAGGAGTTCCTCTCATGTTTCTCCCATCTCCTTTTTTAATATTCTATTATGAAAATCTTCAAACATACAGAAAAATTGAAAGAATTAAATAGATGAACCTTGATCACACATCTATCCATACCTCAACGCTTAATCCGTTTTTTTATGATGCATTTGACAGTAAATTGTGGACATCTGCATACTTCACCTATAAGTACTTGAGCATACACATCATTTAACTTACTGTCTCTCATACTTTTTTTTTGCTGTACGTGGGCCTCTGACTGTTGTGGCCTCTCCCGTTGCGGAGCACAGGCTCCGGTCGCGCAGGCTCAGCGGCCATGGCTCACGGGCGCAGCCCCTCTGCGGCACGTGGGATCTTCCCGGACCGGGGCACGAACCCGTGTCCCCTGCATCGGCAGGCAGACTCTCAACCACTGTGCCACCAGGGAAGCCCTCTCATACTTTTTATAACCTTGTGAAAATAAGGTATTTCTCATGAGATCTGTCCTGATCTTCATCCTTAAAGTTAAGGCTAGTTTGTAGTTATGTCCTTTTTTTTGCTGCTTCTTTTTAATAACAATAGATGCTTCTCAGGAGGCTTTCATTATATTATAGCACTGATTAGCAAGACTCAAATGAAGATTATAAAAGTTTCTTATATGCTGTATAGCAGTGCTTTAGTTCTTATTTTCTATAAGGAACATTGCATGAGGATGTCTGATGCAAATTAAATCTTATTTGTTGGATAATTCTTTTAAATTAAGAATTGAAGGCTGAACCTAATCTGTAAGGATCAGATATGGTGAAGCCAAACAAAGAGGTCTATATAGAATAAGTAGGCTTGAGAGGTTTATCGTAACTATATCTGGGTTTTATTTTCTATTTGAAAAAAAATTATTTTAAGCAGTCCCTTCTTTGACTACATATTTTACAGTCTCTAAAAATTTAGTTATATATTTCTCAGTGGTAAAATAGAAAAACATCTATTCAATTTTGGTACAAATAAAGATAGGTACAACCTTCCATAGCACATTAGTTCTTAGAATCATTTTTGTGTTTTCTGTTTTATAGGCTTTGTGATCTTTAATGGGATTATTTAAGCGCTGAGTATGAGAGGGACTATTTGGAGATAACTGTTTGACCAGGCACTTGATGCTGGATATTTCCACTAGTGGGAATTTCTCCCAAAGACACTGCTTGACTCCTACTTGCCTCCCTTCAAAAAGGATTTCTGCATGAGCTGCTTTTTAAATTATCTTCTCTTTCTTTTTGTATTTTTAGAAAACAATTCAAAATTTAGAAATAGCAACTCCAGTCTTAAACTGTTCTCCAATATGTCCACATTTTTGTTCTAGAGAGAATTATTGATAAGTTTAAAACTGAATATACGTGCTTTGGAAAAATACTGATATTGATCTCTTGTAGCACCTTGATTGAACCTACTGTTCTTTTAATATATAAAAGAGATGTTTTGTTAGAAGTCCCCCTCCTTTCAGGTGTATTTACCGGAATAGTATATATTGAATGCTAACTTGAATACTAGCTGTTTAACAATTGTAGGAACATTTAGACATCTAAGCATTTGTAAAATTACTTATCTAAAACTGCTAGTGTTTGTAGATTTAATATTGAGTTCACTGTGTGCAGGTATTGTGTCACATCAGATCTTTATGGACAGTATCCCATTTATTACTTGCACCAATCCTGTTTCCAAAAGCTTCCTGAATTGTTACATTTAGCTATACTTTTAGCAGTAAGTTGTGCTATTTGTGTCAAATTGAATGAATTTGACAAAGTAGAATTATTTTAGTGGGTAATATAGTCTTTGTTTAAAATTTTAGAATTGGTGTTTTTTTGATACTTCATGGAAAAAGGGTCATTGGATGCTCAATGTAGGTGTTCAGTGCTGGGCAGGGTGTTAGACCATTTATATTTAGTCCTCTTTGAATCTGTGCGATAGTTAGGCATTATTCCAATTTTACCATTGAAGATACTAAGACTAGGGTTAATTTGTTTATGTTAAGTGATGAATCTGGGATTGACCCTCTGGTCTGACTTCAAAGCCATGTTCTTTCTGGTATATAGCCCTGTTCATGAAGTTTCCTAACATTTTATTCATATAAAAATGTATCCAGAAGGATCATTTTTGCCTTAAACACATTTTATGTTTATTTATAAAAAAGGATTCGAGAAGAAATTCTTTAAAAAGCACTAGAACATTAGAAAATGAAAAGCCTTGCTTGAAAGAATACAGGTCAGAAGACCATGTTAAGGTCATTGCTTATTGCTTACCTCTTCTTGATAGAGTAGATCTAATTTCTCTTAAATGTGTGGTTTTTTCCATTTTCCTTCTGTTTTCTCTTTTGTAAGAGGAAAATGTTGATAAGTGACATTTACTGCAGGAATATTTTAGGATGAATGACAATGTATATGTGAAATTCCTTGATATTTTTAAGACTAAATGGGATGATTTTTATTATGTTACTGTTGCTTTAGGGGAGCAAAGGAGTAAACTGAAACCAATTCCATGGTTTTTATAAAGCAGCCATTTTTATTATCTGGAGAGTGATTATCTATGCTGCAATTTATTCTAATTTTAATTCGACAATATCTACATGTTCTTTTAAATTACTTGCTGAAATGATGAGTTTTTTGTTTTTGTTATTTTTAAAAATTGAGACCACCACCCGTCTGCTTTAAGAAAATTTCAGTGCTCTGGTTTTGCTTGCAGCCTGCAGCCTAGCAGGCAACCCTTAGGAAACCTCATATCCAGAGAAGGTTTGAAAAGAGGTATCTCATTGTAGGGCTATTCAGTTCCAGCAGGTGTGAGAACTGAGTAGGGTTCACAGTGTGGAAACATATGACCATTTCTGCTCTTACAGAATTACATCCTTTAGTGGTTTGAAATTACTTTATTTAGGTAGTTCTGTTTAGATAAAACATGGAACAGACACCAAGGCCCAATCGAAATGCTTTTTATATTACCTCTACCTAATTTCTTTTAGCCCCTGATTGATTGTCTCTCACCTTAATAACATTAGTATGAGTAACTGAAGGGTTGATGACTCTACCACATTTTTCAACCTAAAGTTTTCCGAGGAGAACTGAAGCATCTGATCATATTTTGTGTTCGTGATTTCTATTCCAAAAACAGTGTTTATTCACTCAAAAGCTTTTATCAACTCTTCTTCCTTCATCTTGAGCCCGTGTCCCTCCAAACTCACTGTCTCCCTTAATTTCCAAATCTTGTTTAATTCAGATGATCCTCTACCTTAGGAAACACTAATTTTCAAGATGTGTGTGTCCTACATCTAAAAGCTAATGTCCCTGAGAGTCTTAATTCTTTGATAAATGTATGGTGGAATAATGCTGTTGCTAAATTTTGTAAAAACATGATTTTAAAATTAAAAAATACTTTAATCTTTAAATTGCTAAAATTAGGTGTTTGATTAGCTTGTCTTATGATACATAGGCTACTTGAGGAATTGTTAATTTGTGTATTAATTTAGTATTTGGTATTTTTTTGTCAACAGGAAGAAAGTAGATAATGACTATAATGCCCTTGAAGAAAGACTCAGTACCTTGCCTGATAAGTTGTCTTATAATATCATGGTATGTTTGGTGTATTTCTTTTAAAGTAATATGTTGTTTTTGTAAAGATATTAACTGTGTAGAGTAAAAAGATGTTTCTTTGCTTTATGTGTATTGATTCACAAATTGCCTTCCTGATGGCCTCGATCAGAGGTAGCTACCATAGCAAGGAAGGTTTGTTTTTGTTTTACTTTATAATAATACACTAATTGTAGTAATAGTTGGTATGTACTTTGCCTTTTTTCAGATTTATATTAAATTATCATGTTATGATGGCATAAATGTTAGCATAAAATTTGACATATTTGGTATGCAAATTTACTATGTTAGAAAACTAATTGCAACAGAAATATGGCATGTAGTCATTTCCTGTTAGCCAGAGCAGGAATAGACCATAATGTTGTGTAATTCACAGAATTAAACCCTAGAACATTGATTTTATATAAAAAGGTGCTGCTGATTTTTGTTTTGCATGATGTTTCATATCAACATAGCAGTCTGTTCGTGAGCCCTGAATTAGATTCTTTCATTGCATAAATATTCTTTTTCATAAAGACTGTGTTCTTAATTAAATTAGCCCAAATATTTTGAAAATATATTGTTCTTTATTATACCAGCTCAAATATTTCATAAATTTTGTAAACCCTTTAAAACTGTGTATATGTTAATTCCTGTTTCGCTCAAAAAAGAGACTGTTTTCTCAGAAATAATTTTCAGTTTTTAAAAATCAAAGTGATTCTTTTTTAACTTAACATTTTATTTCTAGTTTGCTTTCATTTAGATTTATGAATGAGCAAAAAATATAAACATTCGGAAGCAACACTAATTTCTCTGAAAGCTATATGTAAATATGCTCTTTTCTTGTTTTAATGTTGATTTATTAACCTAAAACAACTTTCTATAGGTTTTCCCAGTGAAATTTTAATATAATGTTAAATTTCCATGAAATTGACATTTTATTTTTCCTAGTGTAGAGATAAAAAGGACCTTCACACAGAGCTTTTAATGCTGCTTTATAAAATGTAGTTTTTAGTGTTTTTAATTTTTTTGACCCCCCCCCCTTTTTTTTAAACAATAGGTACCATTTGGCCCCTTTGCCTTCATGCCAGGAAAACTTGTCCATACTAATGAAGTCACTGTTTTACTTGGGGACAATTGGTTTGCAAAATGTTCAGCAAAGCAGGCTGTGGGCTTAGTTGAGCACCGGAAAGAACGTATGTACCAATTATAAATGATGTTTCTTTGCTGGATGTGTATTGGTTCACAAAGTGCCACGCTGATGGACTGTTTGCTATTAAAAGTACCTTCCATTGATTTATTAGATAAATATAACAAATATCCAGGCTATTTGTGATTCTTTCGAATTGGAGGTAGTTTGAGCAGATCCAGCGTTTGAGAATGTGGTCTGGAGAATGGAACATCTGGTTGGAAATGTCACCCACATTAGTATGTTTTCGGAAATTACCAAGTGTAAAAGTTATCACATATGGTTTTGTAGGTAGAAGTTGGATAGGTATAAGAATTGGGGTCATTTGATATTTTATAATTGGTTTGTTTTAGATGCTTTTCATAGACTTACTTCTGCTTTTTAATACTTTAGCACAGAGAAGGAATTTACTTCCTTCTCCTTCTCCTTATTGAACTAAGATAAATACCTATTTGCAAAAGTAGAAACAGTTCTTACCATGCGTTTTGGTTTGGAAGAGGTTACATTTCCATTTTACAGAAGAAAAGGCCAGGTGGGGAGAGATGCTACCTAAAATGTCACCCTTAAACTTAAGTGGTTTGAGGTTTCTGCCTCATTTTATTGAGGTAGTTCTGGTTTTCTTTATCTGTGATATTGTTTATTGATTTATACATATACACACACACAACGTTGTGTAGTTGGATGGGTTGGCTTGGGTGCTAGCTTAGTTGCATTTTAAAATTAGGTTTATTTAATGTCTAATCTATGTTCTTATTTCTGTAATAGCATACTTAAATTGATAGTATAATATCACCCCTACCTGATTTTTAGCCTTCTAGTTAAATATGCATCTGAAAATAAATTTTTGAGGCTCCTTCTGTATAAATGAGGTCATGTAGATAGAAAGCAGCTGAGTTTTCTAAAGCTGAAATTATTTCACTTATACATGAGTGGGTACTAGTTGGAGAACTCATTTACTCAGTGAAAATTCTGGAATCTATATTTGGAGACTAATTGCAGATCAACTCCTATAAGTTTATAATTGATATATATTTTGATCTTTTGTGCCACTAATCAGAATCTTATTGTTTGGCTTGTGTATAATTTCTGGCAATGATAATTCTTTTGGCATTACTACATTAAAGTAAGTCATGTATATTAGAGCAAAGAGAATGGGCATAATTCTTTAAAGGCCTTTCTTAATGGTGAAGGCTTTCTTTATCTACTGGGGTAACTCTGCTGATATGAAATCAGTTCATTGTCTTTTGAAGTTTGTTCACTTTGATTTTCATATGGATATTTCAGCAAAGAAATCTTTAGAATCAATTTGACTTATATTAATGGAAGAATACTTTTAATAGAATAGAACAGAACTCTAGAATAGCAAAATATTTTTTGGTAAATCACTTTCCAGTGTTAAATACGGTTTTAGGAAGTGACCAAAATGATGACTTTTGGGGTCAATATTTATCTAAAATAATTTTCAGAATGCATAAATAATAAATCATGTTTGAGAATCTGTTTTGGTAAATGAATTCTAAAAAGTTATCACACAGTTTTATAATAATTTATAATAACTGAAGAAATTGTTCAGGCATATTATTGTACTTAACATTTATTAAGAAAAGATACTTTATTTTTCTTAAGGCAGGAGAAATAAAGCAGGTTAAACATACCTACCTCAGTGTCAACAGAGTAATTGGGGAAGGTTGAAGGGAGGTCATTGCATGTTTAAAAAGTAATCAAAATACAGGACAAAATGGATTTAACACAACAATAAAAGGATTCAGAGGTGGTGACTCAGAGGAAGATCATTTGTAAGAGGAAGATGGCAAGCTCAGTGTCCTACCCTTTTGCTCACATCTGGCATTTGGCCATTTAACATGAATATGACCAGCTTTTTAAAGTTTTTTATTTTTTAAAATTACCAGAGCAAAGTTGACTTTTTATTTGGTATACAGTTCTGTGAGTTACAACACTTGTAAAGATTTGTTTCACCAGCACCACAATCAGGAAACAGAATAGGATACAGGATATACCTTAGTTAGGACATGGGACCACACCAAAAACTCTCTCAATGTTTCCCTTTTGTGGTCACACCCTACCTCTACCCCTAAGACCTGACAACCACTGATCTGTCACCTTTTCTAGAATGTCATATAAGTGGAAACATGCACTAGGTAACCTTCTGAGACTTCTTTCACTCACCATAATGCCTCATTTAGGTTGTTCTGTGTAGGAAAAGTTCATTCCTTTTTATTGCCGAGTAGTGTTCCATTACATGCATGTACCACAGGTTTTCTATTTATCTATTGAAGGACATTTGGGTTTGCTTCTAGTGTTTTGGCATTTACAAACAGAGTTGCTATAAACCTTTTTGTACAGGTTTTTATGTGACCATAAATTTTCTTTGCTGTTGCAAAATACCTGTTGTTTTCTTTTAGTGTCTTCGTCTGGCTGGCCTCATAGAAAGTATTCCTTCCTTTTCACTATTTTGAAAGAGTTTAAGAATTGGTGTTAATTCTTCTTTGTTTGGTAGAATTCATCTGTGAAGCCATCTGTTCTGGGCTTTTTTTTTTTTGGCTGTGTTGGATCTTTTTTTTTTTTGGCTGTGTTGGGTCTTCGTTGTGGGCTCTTCATTGTGGCATGTGGGCTTCTCTAGTTGTATTGCTCAGGCTCTAGAGTATGGGGGCTCAGTAGTTGCGGCACATGGGCTTAGTTGCGGTATGTGGGATCTTAGTTCCCCGACCAGGGATTGAACCCGGGCCCCCTGCATTGGGAGCATGGAGTCTTAACCACTGGACCACTGGGGAAGTCTCTGTTCTGGGCTTTTCATTGTTGGGAGGTTTTTGATTATTGATTCAATCTCCTTACTTGTTCTAGGTCTACTCAGATTTTGTGTTTCTTCTCATTTCAGTTTTAGTAGTCCGTATGTTTCTAGGAATTTGTCTATCTAGGTTATTCAGTTTGTTGGAATTCAACTGTTTGCGGTATTCCTTTATAATCCTGTTTCTGTAAAATAAGTAGTGTTGTCTCACTTTTCTTTTTGTTTTTTTTAATTTAGCTTTTTATTTAAGATTCTGCTTTTTATTCTTCCTCCTGCAGGTTTACAGCATATTTCATTTCAGGTTCTATATGTGATTATAAAGTCATCTCTACTTTTATTTCCAGTTTTAGTGACTTTAGTCTCTCTTTTTCTTAGTCAGTCTAGGTAAAGACTTGTCAGTTTTGTTTGTCTTCTCAAAGAACCAGCTTTTATTTTTGATTTTCCCCTGTTGTTTTTCCATTCTATATTTTGTTTATTTCTACTCTAATCTTTGTTATTCCTTCCTTCTGCTTGCTTTGGATATAGTTTATTATTCTTTTTCAAGTTTCTTAAAGCATACAGTTAGGTTATGATTTGAGATCTTTTTTTTAATGTAGTTGTTTACAGGTATAAATCTCTCTCAGCATTGCTTTCTCTGTGTCCTATAAATTTTAGTGTATTGTGTTTTCATTTTTGTTGATCTCAAGGTATTTTCTAATTTGCTTTGTGATTTCTACTTTGACCCATTGCTTAATTCATTGTTTTGTTAAATTTCCATGTGTTTGTGAATTTTTCAGTTTGCCTTCTGTTGTTGGTTTCTGATTTCATTCCATTTTGATTGGAAAAAATACTTTGTGTGGTTTCAATCTTGTGAAAATTTTTAAAGACTTGTTTTTTGACCTATCACATGGTCTTTCTTGGAGAATGTTCCATGTTTCCGTTAGAAGAATATGTATTCTGCTCCTATTGGGTGGAATGTTCTGTATGTATCTGTTAGGTCTAGTTGTTCTATAGTGCTGTCAAAGTCCTCTTTCCTTAATCATTCTCCTTTCTGGTTCTTCTGTTCTTTATTGTAAGTGGGATATTGACATCTCCAATTCTTACTGCAGAACTGCTTGAATTGTGTCAATTTTTGCTTCATATATTTGAGGCTCTGTTGTTAGGTGTGTGTATTTTTGTAATTTTATTCTTTATTTTAAATTTTTATTGAAGTATAGATGATTTACAGTGTTGTCTTAATTTTTGTTGTACAGCAGTGTGATTCAGTTATACATGTATATTCTTTTTCATATTCTTTTCCATAATGGTTTATCACAGGATATTGAATATAGGTCCCTGTGTTATACTGTAGGACCTTGTTGTTTATCCATCCTATGTATAATATTGGGTTGGCCAAAAAGTTCGTTTGGGTTTTTCTGTAACATCTTATGGGAAAACCCAAATGAACTTTTTGGCCAACTCAGTAGTTTGCATCTGCAATCCCAAATTCCCAATCCTTCCCTCCCCCACTCCCCCTCTGCCTTGACAACCACAAGTTTGTTCTCTATATCTGTGATTCTGTTTTCTACCTATGTCCATGTATGTCGTATTTTAGATTCCACATGTAAGTGATATCATATGGCATTTGTTGTTCTCTTTCTGACTGACTTCGCTTAGTATGATAATCTCTTGCTCCATCTGTGTTGCTACAAATGGCATTATTTCATTCTTCTTTTATGGCTGAGTAATATTCCATTGTATGTATATACCACATCTTTATCCATTCATCTGTCAGTGGACATTTAGATTGTTTCCACGTCTTGGCTATTGTAAATGGTGATGCTGTGAATATAGAGGTGCATGTATCTTTTCGAATTTTAGTTTTGTCTGGATATATATGTCCAGGAGTGGGATTGCTGGATCATATAGCAACTCTGTTTTTAGTTTTTTGAGGAACCTCCATACTGTTTTTTCCGTAGTGGCTGCACCAATTTACATTCCCACCAACAGTGTGGGAGGGTTCCTTTTTCTCCACACCCCCTTCAGCGTTGTTGTTTGTAGACTTTTTGATGTTGGCCATTCTGACCAGCGTGAGGTGGTACGTCATTGTCATTTTGATTTGCATTTCTCTAATAATTAGCGACGATGAGCATCTTTTCATGTGCCTATTGGCTATCTGTATCTCTTCTTTGGAGACCTAAGTAGGTCTTCAGCCCAGTTTTTGATTGGGTTGTTTGTTTTTTTGTTATTGAGTCATATGAGCTGGTTATATATTTTGGAAATTAAGCTCTTGTCAGTTGCATCACTTACAAATGTTTTCTCCCAGTGCATAGGTTGTCTTTTTGTTTTGTTTATGGTTTCCTTTGCTGTGCAAAAGCTTCTAAGATTAGGTTCCATTTGTTTATTTTTGCTTTTATTTCTGTTGCCTTGGGAGACTGACCTAAGAAAACATTGTTACGATTTATGTCAGGGAATGTTTGCCTATGTTCTCTTCTAGGAGTTTGATGGTGTCATGTCTTGTATTTAAATCTTTAAGCCATTTTGAGTCTAGTTTTGTGTATGGTGTGAGGGTGTGTTCTAACTTTATTGATTTGCACGCGGCTGTCTGACTTTCCCAGCACCACTTGCTGAAGAGACTGTCTTTTCCCCACTGTATATTCTTGCCTCTTTTGTCAAAGATTGACCATATGTCTGTGGGTTTATTTCTCGGCTATTTTGTCCATTGAACCATATGTCTTTTTTTGTGCCAGTACCACGCTGTTTTGATTATTGTAGCTTTGCAGTATTTTGTTTTTGTTTTTTTTTTGTAGTACACAGGCCTCTCACTGTTGTGGCCTCTCCCGTTGCGGAGCACAGGCTCCGGACGTGCAGGCTCAGAGGCCATGGCTCACTGGCCCAGCCGCTCCGTGGCATGTGGGATCTTCCCGGACCGGGGCACGAACCCGTGGCCCCTGCATTGGCAGGTGGACTCTCAACCACTGTGCCACCAGGGAAGCCCAGCTTTGCCGTATTGTTTGAATTCTGGAAGGGTTATGCCTCCTGCTTTGTTCTTTTTCCTCAGGATTGCTTTGGCAATTCTGCGTCTTTTATGATTCCATATAAAATTTAGGATTATTTGTTCTAGTTCTGTGAAAAGTATCATGGGTAGTTTGATGGGGATTGCATTAAATCTTGCTTTGGGTAGCATGGCCATTTTAACAATATTAATTCTTCCAATCCAAGAGCATGGGTTATCTTTCCATTTCTTTGGGGTTATCTTTTCATTTTTTTGGAACCGTCTTCAGCTTCCTTTATTAATGTTTTGTAGTTCTCAGCATACAAGGCTTTTACCTCCTTGGTGAGGTTTATTTCTCAGTATATAATTGTATTCTTGATAGATTGAACCTTTTATCAATATAAAATACCCCTTGTCTGTTGTAACCTTTTTTGACTTATTTTGTCTCATATTAGTGTAGCCACTCCAGTTCTTTCTTGTTACTCTTTGCATGGAATATCTTTTCCATACTTTTGCTTTCAACCTATGTGTGTCCTGAGAAGTAAAGTGAATCTCTTTTTGACAGCATATAGTTGGATCTTGTTTTTTTTTTTTCCCCCCAATCCATTCTCCTAATCTGTGCCTTCCTACTCCATGGTACTTTAATACATTTACATTTATAGTAACTATTTATAGGGCATTGCCATTTTATTATATTTTGGTATGTCTTATAGCTTTTGTACCTCATTTCCTTCATTCTGCCTTCTTTTGCGTTTAGTTGATTTTTTTGTAGTGAAGTGTTTTGATTCCCTTCTCATTATCTTTATTGATAGTTTATAGGTATTTTGATTGTGGTTACCATGGAGATTACTTACAACATCCTAAGGTTATAGCAATGTATTTTGAACTGATTCCAGCTTAACTTCAATCACTTAGAAAAAAAGCTGTTTTTGTATAGCTCTGTTCCCCCCTTTATATTATTGATGTAACAGATTATATCTTTATATTGTATACCGATTAACATAGATTTGTAATGATTTTTTTATGCGTTTCTCTTTTACATCCTGTAGCAAATAAAAAGTGGAGTTACAGACCATAATGACAGTAATACTATTTTAAATTTTTGCCCACGTTTACCTTACCAGAGATCTTTACATGTTCATATGGATTCTAGTTATTGTCTAGTGGCTTTTCATTTCAACCTAAAGAATTCCCTTTAGTTTTTCTTGTAGGGCAGGTGTAATGATAAGGAACTCCTTTAACTTCTGTTTACCTGGAAATGTCTTAATTTATCCATCACGTCTGAAGGGCAGTTTTTAATCTCTCAGTACTTTAAGTATTTCAGCCCACTGGAGTTCTGACTTCCAAGGTTTCCGTTGAGATCTCTGCTGATATTCTCATTGAGGATCCCTTATATGTGATGAGTTTTTTTCTTGGTGCTTTGAAGATTCTCTCTTTGTCTTTCAAAAGTTCGATTACATGTCTTGCTGTAGGTCTAATTGGGTTTATTCTACCTGGAATTAGTTGAGCTTTTTGGATTTGTATCAATAGATTCATGTCTGGGCAAATTCAAGAGTTGTTCGGCCATTATTTTTTCAAATAATCTCTTTGCCACCTTCTGTCTCTTCTCCTTTTGCAACTCCCTTAATGCATATATTAATCCACTTGATATGTCCCATAAATCCCTTAGGTTCAGTTCACTTTCCTTCATTTTTTTTCTTTCTGTTCCTTAGACTTGATAATGTCAAATGTCTGTAATCTTCAAGTTCACTGATGTTTTTCTTCTGCTTGCTCAAATATGTTGTTGACCCCTCTAGTGAATTTTTCAATTCAGTTATTATATTTTTCAGCTCCAGAATTTCTGTTTGGGCCCTTTTATAATTTCTCTTTGTGGGTATTTTCACTTTGTTCATACACTGTTTTTAAAATTTCCTTTAGCTCTTTGAGCATAGGAGAGCAGTTGTTTTAAAGTCCTTTTCTAGTACATCTGATGCCTATGTTTCTTCAGGGACAGTTTCTAGAGATTTATTTTGTTCTTTTGAATGGTCTGTGCTTTCCTGTTTACTGTGTGCTTTTTTGATATTTTGATGAAAGTTGGGCATTTGAAAACACAACCACCTCTCCCAGTCTTTGCAGAGTGGTGAGAAGGACCTTCACTAATAAGCTAGGCATTCTTTAAGCCTTTGTATCAACCCAAAGTGAAAAGTTTTGTCTTTTGTGTATTTTCTGAGCATGTCTTTCCTGGGTCTGTGTATGGATTTTTGATTTCCCTATATACATGGCTGCGTTTGAATATTTTACTTTGCCAAAGATTGTCACCTCAACTTCTCTTTGCAGCCTCAGGATGTATGTTGTATGGCTCAACCTCTAATCTCTTGCCCTAGACATCTGCAGGACTGTAGTCCTCCTGCAGCTTTCAACAGCAGTGCCAGCTAATTTCTTCCCCCTGAGGCCTGGTTTAGGTGAGACAGATACCAGTTTTTCAGACAGCCCCCAGACTGGTTAGAATGTTGCAAATACAGTCTAGTTTGTTCTCTGTGGTTCAAGGCAGGAATCTGGGCTGCCACCTTCTCCAGACCAAAACTGCTCCACACTAGGGAGTGGGTGGGGAAAGGCAAGTAAAAATGCCATGAAATTTCCTGCCATTTTGACTGTGGCTTTTTCTTGTTTGGGTGTTTGCATGGTTGTAGACCTTTGACTGTTTTCCAGAGCCCCTCTAAGATATTTTAGTTAGTTTTTGTGTTTTTGGTGTTTTTCGGTGAGGCAGGGAAAGCTTGAAGCTTCTTAGTCTGTAATTTTGCTCCTTGTTATTTTAAAGGAAGATTTTATTTTCCTTTGAGCATAGGAAACTTCTGAGCAGGTTTGTAGTGAGTAAACGTAGTGAGTGATTAACTGGAGGAAGGAAGGAATGAGAAGATCCTGGGGGTGATGAGATTCAAAGCATAGATAGAAAATGTAGCTTTGGAAAATATCGATGAAGAGAAAGAAGCAAGATTAGGTGAAGAATATTTGGGTTGAAGACGTTAGACTAAAATCTTCATAGTAATAAAGTCACGTTTATTTGTTCAGAAGTAGGAGAGGTTAGGATCTTGAAGTGCATGTGGACTATGTATTACGGGAAATGTGATATGGCCATCAACAAACTTTTATGATTCATCTTATGAGGCAATATGTGTATTCTTTAGTATCTTCAGTGAGGCATATCTTAAATACATTAGTATTTTGTTACAGAGTATATGATTTTTGGTTTTATATTCAGAATAAACATAAATAGCTTTAAAACATCATATACCTTAAAACATATAATAAAAAAGTAGTATCCTTCTCTGTTCCTCTCTGCTTCCAGTTCCCATTCTCTAGAGGTATTTCTTTTAGTCTTTAGGCTAATCTTTTGCTTTGCTCTTTTTATGCATATTTCCCAAGTACTTTGCATATTCTGTTTTCTTGATTTTTTTCCCCCAATTTTATGTAGTATCTACTAGTTGCCTGCGTATAATTAAAGGGGAACATTTAGCTCATGTTCTTCTCCCTGTTCTTCAATCATTTTAATATTTTTTATTACAATTTTTGTTTAATCAGTGTTCATTCTTAGATATAATTCCATTTCCATTCTTGAACAGCCTTTCATTTGAAGTTTACTGCTTTTTTTTTGTTTGTTGCATAATGTTATGTATCTATCACTAATTCAACCAAACACTTTCATTTTATTCTTAGAGACTTCTTTACTGGAGTCCTTCATATTTGCTCCCATCTTGAATTTCAAAGAATGGCTATCTTCCTGGTGTCCTCCTTTATCACTGTACCATATCTTTGCCTCTTATTTATTCCCATTTCTTGGTTCCTATAGCATCTCCTTTCAAGTTTTAGCTTGAAGGTATGTGGGAGATACATTTTTTGAAATTTTGCAGGTCTGAAAATATTTTTTATACTCCTGCTTTTTGTAACTAGTCTATTTAGAATTTGAAGTTTAAACAATTTTGAAGGTCTTCTGTCTTATGGTTGCTAGTAAAAAACGGATG